>NW_024609821.1:140000-205000 GCF_018296145.1 Oncorhynchus tshawytscha
TGTCATTATCTGCAGCAGTTAGATAGTTACTCTGTCATTATCTGCAGCAGTTAGATAGTTACTCTGTCATTATCTGCAAGTTAGATAGTTACTCTGTCATTATCTGCAGCAGTTAGATAGTTACTCTGTCATTATCTGCAGCAGTTAGATAGTTACTCTGTCATTATCTGCAGCAGTTAGATAGTTACTCTGTCATTATCTGCAGCAGTTAGATAGTTACTCTGTCATTATCTGCAATTAGATAGTTTTGTCATTATCTGCAGCAGTTAGATAGTTACTCTGTCATTTCTGCAGCGTCATTATCTGCAGCAGTGAGATTTTGTCATTATTGCAGCAGTTAGATCAGTTCTGTCATTATCTGCAGCAGTTAGATAGTCTGTCATTATCTGCACAGTTCATAGGTACTCTGTTAGACAACTCTGTCATTATCTGCACAGTTAGATAGTACTCTGTTATCTCCATAAACAATCAGATGACATTATCTTTAGATAGTTTGTCATTATCTGCCAGTTAGACAATCTGTCATTATCTGAGCAAATAGGTCTGTCATTATCTGCAGCAGTTAGATAGTTACTCTTCATAGACAGTTAGAATCATGACAGTTAGAAGTTACTCTGCACTGTAGATAGTTAGTTACTCCATAGACAGTCATGACAACATGGATGGTTACTCCATAGACAGTCATGACCACATAGTTACTCCATAGACAGTCATGACAACATGGATGGTTACTCCATAGACAGTCATGACCACATAGTTACTCCATAGACAGTCATGACAACATGGATGGTTACTCCATAGACAGTCATGACAGTTACTCCATAGACAGTCATGACCACATAGTTACTCCATAGACAATCATGACATGGATGGTCTCTCCATAGACAGTCATGACAACATGGATAGTTACTCCATAGACAATCATGACAACATAGATGGTTACTCCATAGACAATCTTGACAACATAGATAGTTACTCCATAGACAATCATTAGAACATAGATAGTTACTCCATAGACGATAACAATGGAGTTTTAGTAGACTCCACCTTGATACTATCTAAATCTTTCTATACATCTAGTCTATTTAAATTAGATGCAAGCTACTGTTAGCATTTAGTTTATCATTGATTTGCTATGGACTTCATATTTATTTAACATATGAATAGTGTTTAGTGACAGAGAGCTCTTCTGTGAGTGTTGTATTGTTGTGTTAGCTATGTGTGTAATGTTATGGACTTACATTAGATTAGCATGAGAAAGAGGTTGTGACAATAACTTGTTTCCTCCCATTGTGTTGTAGTTCAGGGACTAGCATCTGGTGTGTGTGTGTGTGTGTGTGTGTGTGTGTGTGTGTGTGTGTTCATTCAGGCTAATGTAGGTGAGGCCCACTGACACGCTTCATGGAGCGCAATGACAAAAGCTCTCTCTCTCACTCACTCATTCACTCACAAACACACACAGAGCAGTGAGACAAAGGCCCCTGTAAAGATAAGTAACTGAAGGGATGCACACAACAGGGGCTGCAGAGAGCAGATTAAATCAAAGACCTGTGTGTGTGTCTTTGCTTGTGTGCACTCGTGCATACTAGTGTGTTTGTGTGTTTCAGCCCCCCTGTTGGTACATTCCCCCCGTTACAGTTAGAGCTGAGCACCCGCCACTCTAACCCTGCACACGTACGCACACAATGAAACACACACCCATTCGCCCTACTGGACCCAATTGTGCCAAAATATGTTACTGTGTGTGTGTGTGTGTGTGTGTGTGTGTGTGTGTGCAACCTCATAATCTGTCTGGTGTTGTTCTTCCTCTACCATCTGTTGCCTGCATCCAGAGTCTGTCACTCGGGGCCCCTAACGGCCAGGTGCAGGGGCCCGCGTACACACTGGTACAGTAATTGTGGCATGGTGTATGTTTGTGAAGCAGCAGAAGGCATTGCCTCATCTCCTCAGCAGGTTGCACATAGCCAGGCCCTCCTCAACAAACACACAGTCTCTCTCCTCTAGAACACAGTGTTGATCTGGATGTCCACATAGTCTCTCCTCTAGAACACAGTGTTGATCTGGATGTCCACACAGTCTCTCTCCTCTAGAACACAGTGTTGATCTGGATGTCCACACAGTCTCTCTCCTCTAGAACACAGTGTTGATCTGGATGTCCACACAGTCTCTCCTCTAGAACACAGTGTTGATCTGGATGTCCACACAGTCTCTCTCCTCTAGAACACAGTGTTGATCTGGATGTCCACACAGTCTCTCTCCTCTAGAACACAGTGTTGATCTGGATGTCCACACAGTCTCTCTCCTCTAGAACACAGTGTTGATCTGGATGTCCACACAGTCTCTCTCCTCTAGAACACAGTGTTGATCTGGATGTCCACACAGTCTCTCCTCTAGAACACAGTGTTGATCTGGATGTCCACACAGTCTCCACACAGTCTCTCCTCTAGAACACAGTGTTGATCTGGATGTCCACACAGTCTCTCCTCTAGAACACAGTGTTGATCTGGATGTCCACACAGTCTCTCCTCTAGAACACAGTGTTGATCTGGATGTCCACACAGTCTCTCCTCTAGAACACAGTGTTGATCTGGATGTCCACACAGTCAGTCTCTCCTCTAGAACACAGTGTTGATCTGGATGTCTCACACAGTCCACACTCTCTCCTCTAGAACACAGTGTTGATCTGGATGTCCACACAGTCTCTCTCCTCTAGAACACAGTGTTGATCTGGATGTGTCTCTCCTCCACAGTGTTGACTGGATGTCCACACTCTCTCCTCTAGAACACAGTGTTGATCTCCACACAGTCTCTCCTCTAGAACACAGTGTTGTCTGGATGTGTGACTGACTGCTTTGGAAGAACAAATGTTCTGAATATAATCTCCCTACTTTCAGAGCCTGATGGATGGGAGAGTGTTGATCTGGATGTCCACACAGTCTCTCCTCTAGAACACAGGTGATCTGGAGTCCACACAGAGAACACAGGTGATCTGGATGTCCACACAGAGAGCCAGTGGATCTGGAGTCCCACAGGAACACAGTGTTGATCTCCACACAGTCTCTCTCCTCTAGAACACAGTGGATCTGGAGAGAGCCAGTGTTGATCTGGGAGAGAGCCAGTGGATCTGGAGCCACACAGGAACACAGTGTTGATCTGGATGCCAGGAACACAGTGTTGGGAGAGTGCCAGGTATCTGGGAGCTAGAACAAATGTTCTCTATAATCTCCCTGAACACAGAGGGGGGAGATGGGAATGGAGAAAGAACAAAGCCAGGCCTGATGGAGGGAGAGAGGGGAGGGTGATGGAGAAAGAGAAGGTAGGGAGAGAGCCAGGTAGGAGCTAGAGGGGGAGAGAGCCAGGTAGGGAGAGAGCCAGGGGGAGAGAGCCAGGTAGGGAGAGAAAGAGCCAGGTAGGGAGAGAGCCAGGTAGGGAGCTAGAGGGGGAGAGAGGGGGGGAGAAAGAGCCAGGTAGGGGAGAGAGCCAGGTAGGGAGCTAGAGGGGGAGAGAGCCAGGTAGGGAGCTAGAGGGGGAGAGAGCCAGGTAGGGAGAGAGCCGGGTAGGGAGCTAGAGGGAGAGAGAGGGGGAGGTAGAGAGAGAAAGACAGGGAGCAGCTGAGTTGGATAACAGTAGTGATGATCTCTTCCTTGTCTGGCACCACTGCTGAGCAAAGCTTAGCCAAGACGGGGTTCTTTGTCATGTGGGGTAGATTCCAGTGTCCGCTCCATGCTTTACATCTGTTCATGTTTATGGATCAGGGCCCGTATCCACAAAGTGTCTCAGAGTAGGAGTGCTGATCTAGGATCTGTTTTGCCTTTTCAGTCGTAAAGAATAAGATAATATGGACAGGGTTGACCTGGCTCTGAGATGTTTTGGTGATACAGGTCCTGATCTTTGTATCTATAGTCCTTTTAATGAAGCATTATCCTGCTCAGTGGTGGACTTCAAACTAAATCTGTCTTCATGTATTTGAAACTAAATCGCTCTCTCTCTCTGTCTGTCTCTGTGTGTCTCAAGGTGATCTCCAGTGATCCGTCCTGGGTTCCTACCACAGAAGAGGAGTACCTCCACTTTGGAGAGAAGGCTGATTCCGCCAATCAGGCTCTGAAATACATGAACGGTGTTCGGCGTCGTAAAGGGCTGTACGTGGAGGAGAAGATAGTGGAGCATGGCGAGAAACAGAGAACACTGAGCAAGAACAAATAGGCCTGTGTTTCCTGATTGACTCCTACCAACACACACCCGAGACAGACATCATAAAGAGCATCCAGTAGATACTGTCCCCCATCGTCCACCATCATCACCCCTCTAACTGTCACTCAAAATGAGCCACTGATGCTTTTATATTACGGAGCAGTTTTGCTGAAAACCTTAGAAAATGTTTTTTAGTCCAGAACTAGACTTAATCTGTGTCTAGGAAACCAGCCCAATGGGTTTTAATAGCTGGACATGCAGCTGTGTCTTTACCCGGGAGAATCCCTTTCAGCTATGCATAATTGACGAGTGTTCCCGTTCAAATCCAGTTTTTCTGTTAAGTGAAGTGGCTTGAATTCATTTCTGCTCTCAACCTAATTGAATTGCAGTACCCAGCCCCCTGAAGAGCAGCATTTCATTTGGAAAAACAGAAATATGATGCAAAGTGGGATTGTACGTTTTTTAATTATTTGGGGACAGCGCTAGCGAGCTATAGCCTTGTTGGTGTGCTATGGTGAGAGCACTGGGTAAGGTATCTGTGTACAAGACATAAAGCAAAATGTACAGTATTTACCAGAAAGCAATAAAGAAAGAAAATTGTGTGTTTTTTGTTTTATTAATCAGGAGTGATATGTGTGTGGGTCATTCTTGAGATGTGGTGGCATTTGGACATTGCATTTTGGAAAATAATTACTTAATGTTTCTAGATTTAATTGAATTTAAATGTATTTGGGTACATCTTCCCATTCTAAATCAAATAATAGGGTAGCTTAATGACGTTAAATAATTGTTACCATTATGATAACATGCCAGCAGTAGGAGTAGCAACACAAAGGACGGTAACACCAATGACACATTTTCGGTCATTGAGGATTTTACTAGATGAGGCCACGATGTTCATTAACCCTTTTTAAAATAATTTACTAAAGTGATATAATTAATTATTTTGCTCTCAATTTCCCTTTATTTACATTGAGTAATACCAATAACACATTATTCAGACACACCAAATTAATAATGTATCATTGTTGCAGATTAGAGGGTGTGTGTTCCCCTAAAATAATTATGAGACAGTTTGCCATCACTGGGAAACACCTTTCACTTCATTCCATGTACTAGAACAACTGTCTAGAATGGCTCTACAAGTTCTCCCTCCTCATTCCCCTATTTCTCCTCTCACAGACATGTTCCCATTGTGTTGTCTGACCCCTGTCCTTCCCGCCCACTCACCTCCCCTCCCCCACTCCTTCCCCTCTCCCGGGCTTGAGGAAGAAAGATCTCTTTCTCCACCAAGAAAACAAAGGAGATCAACGGTTATTGAGGTGTGTGTGTGTGTGCACACATGTAAAGTAACAGGAGACCGCACAAAATATTTAAAACACACTGGCCAATGGCTGAGCTTGATTGGTAATGGGTTGAATGATTGTGAGCTAGTATGTCCATCTATTGGTCCTTACACCAGGAAAGGGCTTCCTGGGGTGAAAAAGCCGTTTTAAGATTCAAGTTGGCACGGGGTGCATCTTGATAGTCTAAAGTAGCCTCCTCTGCTTGTTCCCTCCATCTGCACTGTTCAGCAAATTGACCAAAGCAATAAGGAAGATGCCTTCCAGGACTTTGCTTTCACCCGACAAGTTCTTTCACATCAGTTCATATGACGGGAAGAAAATTGTGGCCATTCAATCTATTTTGTCTTGCATATGACATGTATTTTTGTGATGGTACAGCTATGATGTCCATATACAAATTTGTCCTTGTGAACCATAACATCTATCTTATCTTCCCTTGTCATTTAAATGGTTTACCCAGAAACCACATTTGCCCACTTTTCCTATTCTTGTATATACTAAACTTTAGATATGCTGATATCTTGAATTACTTCCTGAAGACCACGATTACTCTTCAAACAGCGTCATCATTCATCACAATAGTTGAGCTTGGCTTCTCTTCCAGGCCTTCAATTCTCACCACTGTTATTCTTTTTTCAAATACGACTCTCTTGGAAGCTAGGGAACGACGTTGCCAGTGCCACAAAGCATCTTCCCGATGAGCACAGGATGTTAAAAAGAGTGGGCCGAGAGGACAGGGAGAGTAGAGAGAGTGAGCGGGAGGGAGAGACGGTAGACATACATCCTGCTTGCTAGAGCTGTCACAACACAGTGAATGTATCCCTCGCCTGCTAGGAAGTTCCAACCACTGTAGACAGTGGTGAAAATTGTAATCCACAGACATATGTTTAAATAACATGAATCACAAACCGAGCAGTTATGAACAAGAAAATCAAATGGTCCACCCTTTGTACATAATTGTAGAGCCTTAGTGTGGTTGTTTTTCTATGTGACCATGAGCCATTTTCTCAGGTGATGTGTTTGTCTAAAAGTTAGGGATCCGTTTTAGAATCCTGCTGTGAAGCAGCATTCAGACCCCTTGACATTTTCTACATTTTTGTTACAGCCTGATTCTAAATTGTTTTAAGGCACACACCTGTCTATATAACATTTGGCAGTGCATATCAGAGCAAAAACCAAGCCATGAGGTCGAAGGAATGTAGTCAGTCAGGATTGTGTCGAGGCACAGATTTTTTTATATTTTTTAACCATTATTTAACTAGGCAAGTCAGTTAATCTTGCTCCTACTTGAGACGCAGACGTCCCACCTAGAGCTCTGGAAATGCAAATGCAAATGCGCTACGCTAAACGCTAATAGTATTAGTTAAAACGCAAACGTTCATTAAAATACACATGCTTGGTATTGAAATAAAGCTACACTCGTTGTGAATCCAGGCACCGAGTCAGATTTTTAAAATGGGGCGAAAGCATGAGAAGCTATTATCTGATAGCATGTAACACCCCAAAAGACCCGTAGGGGATGTAAACAAAAGAATTAGTATAGTCGGCGCTACACAAACCGCACAATAAAATATAAAACATTCATTACCTTTGACCATCTTCTTTCTTGGCACTCCTTGATGTCCCATAATCAATACTGGGTCTTTTTTCGATTAAATCGGTCCATATATAGCCTAGATATCGATCTATGAAGACTGTGTGATAAACGGAAAAAAATAGCGTTTCATAACGTAACGTCATTTTTTAAAAGTTAAAAAGTCGACGATAAACTTTCACAAAACACTTCGAAATACCTTTCTAATGCAACTTTAGGTATTACTACACGTTAATAAGCTATAAAAATCATCAGGAGGCGATGTAAATTCGATAGCTGGTCGTGTGGAAAAAATGTCCGGAAAAACACAGAGACGATGCATCAAGTTGGTGGTCGGAGGGAATCGGTTCCCTTTGGTCGGATCTACCAAGAATCAAATCAGAATCAAATGAGAAGACTCTATACATCCTGTGGAAGCTGTAGGTACTGCAACCTCGGCCTCATTTAATACGGTTCACCTTTAACAATGGGTTGAAGTGGCGCATGGATATTTTTTTCCATCTCCAGTGATCAGATTTTCCTGCGCTTTTCGATGAAACAGACGTTCTGTTATAGTCACAGCCGTGATTTAAACAGTTTTAGAAACGTCTGAGTGTTTTCTATCCACACATACTAATCATATGCATATACTATATTCCTGGCATGAGTAGCAGGACGCCAAAATGTTGCGCGATTTTTAACAGAATGTTCGAAAAAGTAGGGGGGGCTTAAGAGGTTTTAAGAACAAATTCTTATTTTCAATGACGGCCTAGGAACAGTGGGTTAACTACAACAGATTTGTACCTTGTCAGCTCAGGGGTTTGAACTTGCAAACTTCCAGTTATTAGTCCAACACTCTAACCACTAGGCTACCCTGCCGCCCCAGATCTGGGGAAGGGGTACCAAAACAATTCTGCAGCATTGAATATCCCCAAGAACACATCATGCTTAAATGGAAGAAGTTTGGAACCACCAATAGAAGAAGTTCGGAACCACCTCTTCCTAGAGCTGGCCGCCTGGCCAAACTGAGCAATCGGGGGAGAAGGGCCTTGGTCAGGGAGGTGACAAAGAACCCGATGGTCACTCTGTCAGAGAATGACAACCATCTCTGCAGCACTCCACCAACCAGGCCTTTATGGTAGAGTGGCCAGATGGAAGCCACTCCTTAGTAAAAGGCACATGACAACCTGCTGGAGTTTGCCAAAAGGGACCAAAAGACTCTCAGACCACGAGAAACAAGATTCTCTGGTCTAATGAAACCAAGATTGAACTATTTGGTCTGTATGTAAAGTGTCACGTCTGGAGGAACCCTGGCACCATCACTACGGTGAAGCATGGTGATTGCAGCATCATGCTGTGGGGATGTTTTTCAGTGGCAGGGACTGGAAGACTAGTCAGGATTGAGGCAAAGCTGTACGGAGCAAAGTACAGAGAGATCCTTGATGAAAACCTGCTCCAGAGCGCTCAGGACTTCAGACGGGGGTGAAGGATCACCTTCCAACAGGACAACAACCCTAAGCACACAGCCAAAAGAACACAGGAGTGGCTTCAGGACAAGTCTCTGTCCTTGAGTGGCCCAGCCAGAGCCCAGACTTGAACCCAATCAAACATCTCTGGAGAGACCTGAAAATGGCGTGCAGCATTTTCAAACTGCAGCATTTTGGCGTGCAGCATTTTGGTCAAACTGACAAAGCTTGAGAGGATCTGCAGAGAGGAATGGGAGAAACTCTACAAATACAGGTGTGCCAAGCTTGTAGCATCATACCCAAGAAGACTCAAGTCTGTAATGGCTGCCAAAGGTGATTCAACAAAGTACTGAGTAAAGTTTCTGAATACTTATGTAAATGTTATATTTCTGGGTTTTGTTTTTTTAATACATTTGCACAAATTTCTACAAACCTGTTTTTGGTTTGTCATTATGGGGTATTGTGTGTAGATTTTGGTTTGTCATTATGGGGTATTGTGTGTAGATTTTGGTTTGTCATTATGGGGTATTGTGTGTAGATTTTGGTTTGTCATTATGGGGTATTGTGTGTAGATTTTGGTTTGTCATTATGGGGTATTGTGTGTAGATTTTGGTTTGTCATTATGGGGTATTGTGTGTAGATTTTGGTTTGTCATTATGGGGTATTGTGTGTAGATTTTGGTTTGTCATTATGGGGTATTGTGTGTAGATTTTGGTTTGTCATTATGGGGTATTGTGTGTAAATTGATGAGGGGAGAAAAAAACTATTCAATACATTTTAGAATAAGACTGTAACAACAAAATATGGAAATAACCTTCTCATTCAAGGGATTTTCTTTATTTGTACTATTTTCTACATTGTAGAATAATAGTGAAGATATCAAAACTATTAAATAACACATATGGAATCATATAATAACCAAAAAAGTGTTTAACAAATCAAATCACAATAAAAGTTCATTTGTGGATTTTCTTTCCTTCTTAATGTGTTTGAGCCAATCAGTTGTTTTGTGACAAGGTAGGGGTGGTATACAGAAGATAGCCCTATTTGGTAAGAGACCAAGTCCATATTATTGGAAGAACAGCTCAAATAAACAAAGAGAAATGACAGTCCATCATTACTTGAAGACATGAAGGTCAGTCAATCCAGAAAAGGTCGAGAACTTTGAAAGTGCAGTGGCAAAAACCATTAAGCGGTATGATGAAACTGGCTCTCATGAGGACCGCCACAGGAAAGGAAGACCTAGACTTACCTCTGCTGTGGTATGATGAAACTGGCTCTCATAGGGACCGCCACAGGAAAGGAAGACCTAGACTTACCTCTGCTGTGGTATGATGAAACTGGCTCTCATGGGGACCGCCACAGGAAAGGAAGACCTAGACTTACCTCTGCTGTGGTATGATGAAACTGGCTCTCATGAGGACCGCCACAGGAAAGGAAGACCTAGACTTACCTCTGCTGTGGTATGATGAAACTGGCTCTCATGAGGACCGCCACAGGAAAGGAAGACCTAGACTTACCTCTGCTGTGGTATGATGAAACTGGCTCTCATGAGGACCGCCACAGGAAAGGAAGACCTAGACTTACCTCTGCTGTGGTATGATGAAACTGGCTCTCATGAGGACCGCCACAGGAAAGGAAGACCTAGACTTACCTCTGCTGTGGTATGATGAAACTGGCTCTCATGAGGACCGCCACAGGAAAGGAAGACCGACTTACCTCTGCTGTGGTATGATGAAACTGGCTCTCATGAGGACCGCCACAGGAAAGGAAGACCTAGACTTACCTCTGCTGTGGTATGATGAAACTGGCTCTCATGCTCTCATGAGGACCGCCACAGGAAAGGAAGACCTAGACTTACCTCTGCTGTGGTATGATGAAACTGGCTCTCATGAGGACCGCCACAGGAAAGGAAGACCTAGACTTACCTCTGCTGTGGTATGATGAAACTGGCTCTCATGAGGACCGCCACAGGAAAGGAAGACCTAGACTTACCTCTGCTGTGGTATGATGAAACTGGCTCTCATGGGACCGCCACAGGAAAGGAAGACCTAGACTTACCTCTGCTGTGGTATGATGAAACTGGCTCTCATGAGGACCGCCACAGGAAAGGAAGACCTAGACTTACCTCTGCTGTGGTATGATGAAACTGGCTCTCATGAGGACCGCCACAGGAAAGGAAGACCTAGACTTACCTCTGCTGTGGTATGATGAAACTGGCTCTCATGAGGACCGCCACAGGAAAGGAAGACCTAGACTTACCTCTGCTGTGGTATGATGAAACTGGCTCTCATGAGGACCGCCACAGGAAAGGAAGACCTAGACTTACCTCTGCTGTGGTATGATGAAACTGGCTCTCATGAGGACCGCCACAGGAAAGGAAGACCTAGACTTACCTCTGCTGTGGTATGATGAAACTGGCTCTCATGAGGACCGCCACAGGAAAGGAAGACCTAGACTTACCTCTGCTGTGGTATGATGAAACTGGCTCTCATGAGGACCGCCACAGGAAAGGAAGACCTAGACTTACCTCTGCTGTGGTATGATGAAACTGGCTCTCATGAGGACCGCCACAGGAAAGGAAGACCTAGACTTACCTCTGCTGTGGTATGATGAAACTGGCTCTCATGAGGACCGCCACAGGAAAGGAAGACCTAGACTTACCTCTGCTGTGGTATGATGAAACTGGCTCTCATGAGGACCGCCACAGGAAAGGAAGACCTAGACTTACCTCTGCTGTGGTATGATGAAACTGGCTCTCATGAGGACCGCCACAGGAAAGGAAGACCTAGACTTACCTCTGCTGTGGTATGATGAAACTGGCTCTCATGAGGACCGCCACAGGAAAGGAAGACCTAGACTTACCTCTGCTGTGGTATGATGAAACTGGCTCTCATGAGGACCGCCACAGGAAAGGAAGACCTAGACTTACCTCTGCTGTGGTATGATGAAACTGGCTCTCATGAGGACCGCCACAGGAAAGGAAGACCTAGACTTACCTCTGCTGTGGTATGATGAAACTGGCTCTCATGAGGACCGATATAGGAAAGGAAGACCTAGACTTACCTCTGCTGTGGTATGATGAAACTGGCTCTCATGAGGACCGCCACAGGAAAGGAAGACCTAGACTTACCTCTGCTGTGGTATGATGAAACTGGCTCTCATGAGGACCGCCACAGGAAAGGAAGACCTAGACTTACCTCTGCTGTGGTATGATGAAACTGGCTCTCATAGGGACCGCCACAGGAAAGGAAGACCTAGACTTACCTCTGCTGTGGTATGATGAAACTGGCTCTCATGAGGACCGCCACAGGAAAGGAAGACCTAGACTTACCTCTGCTGTGGTATGATGAAACTGGCTCTCATGAGGACCGCCACAGGAAAGGAAGACCTAGACTTACCTCTGCTGTGGTATGATCAAACTGGCTCTCATGAGGACCGCCACAGGAAAGGAAGACCTAGACTTAACTCTGCTGTGGTATGATGAAACTGGCTCTCATGAGGACCGCCACAGGAAAGGAAGACCTAGACTTAACTCTGCTGCATAGGATAAATTCATTAGAGCCTCAGAAATTGGAGCCCAAATAAATGCTTCACAGAGTTCAAGTAACAGACACATCTCAACATCAACTGTTCAGAGGAGACTGCGTGAATCAGGCCTTCATGTTCGAATTGCTGCAAAGAAACCATTACTAAAGGACACCAATAATAAGAAGAGACTTGCTTGGGCCAAGAAACAGGAGCAATAAATCAAATGAAAGTTTATTTGTCACGTGCGCCAAATACAACAGGTGTAGACCTTACAGTGAAATGCTTACTTACAGGCTCTAAACAATAGTTTTAAAAAATGTGTTAGGTGAACAATAGGTAAGTAAATAAATAAAACAACAGTAAAAAGACAGGCTATATACAGTAGCGAGGCTATAAAAGTAGCGAGGCTACATACAGACACCGGTTAGTCAGGCTGATTGAGGTAGTATGTAGATGTTGTTAAAGTGACTATGAATATATGATGAACAGAGAGTAGCAGTAGTGTAAAAGAGGGTTGGCGGGTGGTGGGACACAATGTAGATAGCCCGGTTAGCCAATGTGCGGGAGCACTGGTTGGTCGGCCCAATTGAGGTAGTATGTACATGAATGTATAGTTAAAGTGACTGTGCATATATGATAAACAGAGAGTAGCAGCAGTGTAAAAAGAGGGGTTGGGGGGGGCACACAATGCAAATAGTCCTGTTCAGGAGTCTTATGGCTTGGGGCTAAAAACTGTTGAGAAGCCATTTTGTCCTAGACTTGGCACTCCGGTACTGCTTGCCATGCGGTAGTAGAGAGAACAGTCTATGACTGGGGAGGCTGGGGACTTTGACCATTTCTAGGGCCTTCCTCTGACACCACCTGGTGTAGAGGTCCTTGATGGCAGGCAGCTTAGCCCCAGTGATGTACTGGGGCTAGACATTAGACCGGTGGAAATCTGTCCTTTGGTCTGATGAGTCCAAATTTTAGATTTTTGTGTGGTTCCCACCGTGAAGAATGGAGGAGGTGGTGTGGGGGTGCTTTGCTGATGACACTGTCTGTGATTTATTTAGAATTAAAGGCACACTTAACCAGCATGGCTACCACAGCATTCTGCAGTGATACGCCATCCCAACTAGTTTGCGCTTAGTGGGACTATCATTTTGTTTTTCAACAGGACAATGACCCAACACACCTTCAGGCTGTGTAAGGGCTATTTCACAAAGAAGGAGAGTGATGGAGTGCTGCATCCGATAACCTGGCCTCCACAATCACCCGACCTCAACCCAATTGAGATGATTTGGGATGAGTTGAACAGCAGAGTGAAGAAAAAGCAGCCAAGAAGTGTTCAGCATATGTGGGAACTCCTTCAAGACTGTTCGAAAAGCATTCCAGGTGAAACTGGTTAAGAGAATGCCAAGAGTGTGCAAAGCTGTCAAGGCAAAGGGTGGCTATCTGAAGAATATAAAATATATTTTGACACTTTTTTGACTACAACACTTTTTTGTTTACTACATGATTCCATATTCCTTGTGTTATTTAAAAGTGTTGATGTCTTCACTATTATTCTACATGGTAGAAAATAGTAAAAAATAAAGCAAAACCCTTGAATGAGTAGGTATATCCAAACTTTTGACTGGTACTGTATATATTTCTTGGCTTGGGGCTAACACAACTTTAGAAAGTGTGTGTGTGTGTGTGTGTGTGTGTGTGTGTGTGTGTGTGTGTGTGTGTGTGTGTGTGTGTGTGTGTGTGTGTGTGTGTGTGTGTGTGTGTGTGTGTGTGTGTGCGTGTGTCATTGCCTCCAGGGGGAGTGTGTGTGTGTCCGTGAGACAGACTCATGGGCGGGGGTCCATCCATATATTATTTATCAAGTTGCTGAGTGCTGCCTGAAGCAAAAGCTCATGGGTAATGGTTGAAATGCACACTTTTTGAAACATTAGTCAGGTGTCAGGTGAGGTTTAGATGTGATGTGTGTGTGTGTGTGTGTGTGTGTGTGTGTGTGTGTGTGTGTGTGTGTGTGTGTGTGTGTGTGTGTGTGTGTGTGTGTGTGTGTGTGTCCGTCCGTCCGTCCGTCCGTCCATGTCCTCGTGCATGCGTTTGACTGGTGCCAGAATCTACTGTATAAAAATCCCCTTCTGTTAAACTAATAACGTTACATAAAGTTGGAGGAGATTGAAAACAGATTTCAGGGAGCTGCAGTTGGCCAGCAGTGTAATCGGTGGGGATGTATTTTTAATGAGTCCACTGACACACAGAGAGAGAGAGAGAGAGTCCCAGACCTAAAGGGGACCTGTCTAGGCAAACTAGCCCAGAAACACAGCCTGAACTAGGGCAGCAGCCAGACCAACACCCGTCCCTACATGGTTCTGTCTGGATCTCCTGGCTCTGCTGTCTTACTGTACCTTCCGCTGTTTGGCCTTACTAGCAAAGGAACTAGCCTAACAATAGCCAGGACAAAGGAGTTAGCTAAATAAGTGGAAAGAGACTGGCAACCAGGCTACAGAGGAAGCAGTGATTGTTTGTTGTGTACTTTACATTGGCAGTGAAATGTATCCCAGTGTTGTGCTAGTCTTGTTTCAGGTTGTTTATCTACTATTGTTTGTATATGAGTACGGGGGACTATCTAGCTTTGTGTGTGTGTTTGTGTGTGTGTGTGAGTGAGAGAACGTACATTGTTTTGTTTTCTTTAGTCTGTGTGCGTGCATGCATGTGTGTACTGTATATGTGTGTGTGTCTGTGTCTGGGTGCTCTTTCTCTCTGTACGTTTATGTCTGGGGTGATGCAGCCTTGTGGGTCATGTCGGGTCACCGGCGGGTCATGTCGGGTCACTGGTTGTGTATGAGCTTCTGTCAGCTCACAGGTTCTCAGAAGCATCTTGACGACCCGCGGAGCCTGTCCTGTGCTACACTCTGCTAGCTACAGTATATGTGAGTTTACTACCATTTCTTTAGAATAACTGCTAACCTCCTTCAGGTATACATTAGGCTTAAAACAGAGAGAGACAGGCTGACAGTCAGACAGACAGACAAGCATAGCTACACAAGGACAATCCCCTAAAACAGAGAGAAAGCAACTCAGCAGAGGAAAATGTCAATTGAAACGTACAGCTACATATAATAACACACACACACACACACACACACACACACACACACACACACACACACAACTGTTTTTACAGTCTCCCCCAGCATCAAGAAGTGACAAAGAGATACTCATTTTGATAATTGTGAGGTAGACATAATTATGGATGTTGTACACACTTTCTCTCACACTGTAATAACCTGCTCCTTCACCCTCTCTGACTGCAAAAGGGAAGCTCATCTGCAAACTGGAGCTCGGAAATTCATTGCCTTTGTTTCCTCCAAGCTGAGCTGGGCCACATCTAGCATTACCTCATCCATCTACCCCCCCCTCTCTCACCCACCCCCTCGTTTACTGAAGTCACACACTCCATGAGGGTGGGAGGGAGGGAGGGAGGACAGTGGAGGCCTGAACGAGGGAGGGGGCTAGATGGAGGCAGGGGGAGATGGATGGAGAGGAGGGAGAGACGAGGGGTGACAGCCCCCATGAAACGGCTGACTTGGCAGGAAGATCAGTTGAGCAGCAGATGCTGCTTGCACACACATACACAGACACACACACACAAACACGTACACACACACAGACATGTACACACAGACACGTGCACACACATAAGACACGTACACACAAGCTCTTTTTGTCTGTTACTGTTCCAGCCCTGGGGGAGCTAAACCCTGACTTTTACCTCGGCTCAACAGGCTGGGGTTTCGGTTACTCTGCATATGGTTCAGTCTGGGGCTGCCTGTCTGCCGCATCTCTCACTCTCTCTGCGCCTCTCTCTGTATCTCTTTCTCTGTCCCGCTCTCTCTATCTAGCTCTCTCTTTTGCCTGTCTCCTGTCCTCTGTCTCCCCTCATCCTCCCTCCTACTGTCCATCTTCCTCTCTCCCTGTCTGTCCATCCTTTTCCTTTCTCCTTTGCTTCTTCCATCTCTCCCTTTGTCTCTCCCTGTCTCCTTTCTTCCTGTGTTAATGCATTACAGACGTCAGTGGCAGTGTGCTGAGACAATGGCAGGCTAATGGGTTTCACAGAGTGGCTGTGCTTTACTTTTGTTTTCACTTCAGGTTTTCCAGATAAAGGCCAGGGTGAAGGGTGAAGACTCCCTGTAGACTCACATACACAGAGACCACACAACACACACACACACACACACACACACACACACACACACACACACACACACACACACACACACACACACACACACACACACACACACACACACACACACACACACACACAGAGAGCAGTCGTGTAGAGGACAGGCATTATGTCATGGCTTGGGGTGCTTTGTCAATGTACTTCATATTGTCTGTTACATGGACCTAGCTCTGTTCCCTCACTGTCAGAGGAGCGTGCTGTGGGTGTCTCTCTCTCTCTGTTTCTCTCTGTTCGCTCACTGCTCAGTCAGAGGAGCATGCTGTGGGTGTCTCTCTCTCTGTTTCTCTCTGTTCCCTCACTGTCAGAGGAGCATGCTGTGGGTGCTCACTGCTCTGTCAGTTCCCTCACTGTCAGAGGAGCATGCTGTGGGTGTCTCTCTCTCTGTTTCTCTCTGTTCCCTCACTGTCAGAGGAGCATGCTGTGGGTGTCTCTCTCTCTGTTTCTCTCTGTTCCCTCACTGTCAGAGGAGCGTGCTGTGGGTGTCTCTCTCTCTGTCTCTCTCAGTTCCCTCACTGCTCAGTCAGAGGAGCGTGCTATGGGTGTCTCTCTCTCTGTTTCTCTCTGTTCCCTCACTGTCAGAGGAGCGTGCTGTGGGTGTCTCTCTCTCTGTTTCTCTCTGTTCCCTCACTGCTCAGTCAGAGGAGCGTGCTATGGGTGTCTCTCTCTCTGTTTCTCTCAGTTCCCTCACTGCTCAGTCAGAGGAGCGTGCTATGGGTGTCTCTCTCTCTGTTTCTCTCAGTTCCCTCACTGCTCAGTCAGAGGAGCGTGCTATGGGTGTCTCTCTCTCTCTGTTTCTCTCTGTTCCCACACTGGCCAGTCAGAGGAGCTTGCTGTGAGTGTTGTGAGTCAGAGGCTAATTGCCAGGTCAGTGTGCCAGTGAGTGCCAGCAGCCGTCTGTCTGCCCACTAGAACACGTCGTTCACGCCTCCCCTCTAATACCACTCTCTATCTTTCTCTTCACCCACCACTCCCTGTGTCTGCCCGCTCTAGGGGTGACTTCCCTGGCGGCTCCAACACAGCCGTTAGACAGAGAAACACCTGGCCTCGGAACAGGGAACAGGCAAACACACTGGCTGCTCCACCTTAACAAGCTCTTGAATTTCACTTATGTTGTATAGACCTGTCTGTATGTGATATGGGAGAATGGGCAGGGTTCCATTGGCTCCACAAATGATCTGAACAAGGAGGCTGAGCAGACCCGTCTCAAAATAACATAGTCGACATAGAACTAAGTCACAACTAATAGGCATGATGAGAAAAACATACTACATGGCACTAGCAAACTCGTGTCAAAACATAGACATTCATGCATCCATCATTCTGTGTAGAATCTGTATGACATTACTATGTTTCTAGGTGTTTTCTAATGATAAAGAATGAGTCCGATTGTAATAATCATTCTATAGGCTTCTCTCTCTGGGGTTACCTTGTAGCTGGTGCCAGGGAACTGAGTGTGGGTCCACTGCCCTGCATGTTAGTGTGGGTCCACTGCCCTGCATGTTAGTGTGGGCCCACTGTCCTGCATGTTAGTGTGGGCCCACTGCCCTGCATGTTAGTGTGGGTCCATTGCCCTGCATGTTAGTGTGGGCCCACTGCCCTGCATGTTAGTGTGGGTCCACTGCCCTGCATGTTAGTGTGGGCCCACTGCCCTGCTTGTTAGTGTGGGTATGGGTCCACTGCCCTGCATGTTAGTGTGGGTGTGGGTCCACTGCCCTGCATGTTAGTGTGGGTCCACTGCCCTGCATGTTAGTGTGGGTATGGGTCCACTGCCCTGCATGTTAGTGTGGGTCCACTGCCCTGCATGTTAGTGTGGGTGTGGGTCCACTGCCCTGCATGTTAGTGTGGGTCCACTGCCCTGCATGTTAGTGTGGGTCCATTGCCCTGCATGTTAGTGTGCCCTGCATGTTGTGGGTCCACTGCCCTGCATGTTAGTGTGGGTCCACTGCCCCATGCATGTTATGTGTGGGTCCACTGCCCTGCATGTTAGTGTGGGTCCATTGCCCTGCATGTTAGTGTGGGTGTGGGTCCACTGCCCTGCATGTTAGTGTGGGTCCACTGCCCTGCATGTTAGTGTGGGTCCACTGCCCTGCATGTTGGTGTGGGTCCACTGCCCTGCATGTTAGTGTGGGTCCACTGCCCTGCATGTTAGTGTGGGTGTGGGTCCACTGCCCTGCATGTTAGTGTGGGTCCACTGCCCTGCATGTTAGTGTGGGTCCACTGCCCTGCATGTTAGTGTGGGTCCACTGCCCTGCATGTTAGTGTGGGTCCACTGCCCTGCATGTTAGTGTGGGTCCACTGCCCTGCATGTTAGTGTGGGTCCACTGCCCTGCATGTTAGTGTGGGTCCACTGCCCTGCATGTTAGTGTGGGTCCACTGCCCTGCATGTTAGTGTGGGTCCACTGCCCTGCATGTTAGTGTGGGTCCACTGCCCTGCATGTTAGTGTGGGTCCACTGCCCTGCATGTTAGTGTGTGGGTCCACTGCCCTGCATGTTAGTGTGGGTCCACTGCCCTGCATGTTAGTGTGGGTCCACTGCCCTGCATGTTGGGTCCACTGCCCTGCATGTTGGGTGTGGGTCCACTGCCCTGCATGTTAGTGTGGGTCCACTGCCCTGCATGTTAGTGTGGGTCCACTGCCCTGCATGTTAGTGTGGGTCCACTGCCCTGCATGTTAGTGTGGGTGTGTGCCCTGGTGTGGGTCCACTGCCCTGCATGTTAGTGTGGGTGTGGGTCCACTGCCCTGCATGTTAGTGTGGGTCCACTGCCCTGCATGTTAGTGTGGGTCCACTGCCCTGCATGTTAGTGTGGGTCCACTGCCCTGCATGTTAGTGTGGGTCCACTGCCCTGCATGGGTGGGTCCACTGCCCTGCATGTTAGTGTGGGTGTGGGTCCACTGCCCTGCATGTTAGTGTGGGTCCACTGCCCTGCATGTTAGTGTGCCCTGCATGGGTCCACTGCCCTGCATGTTAGTGTGGGTGTGGGTCCACTGCCCTGCATGTTAGTGTGGGTGTGGGTCCACTGCCCTGCATGTTAGTGTGGGTCCACTGCCCTGCATGTTAGTGTGGGTCCACTGCCCTGCATGTTAGTGGGTCCACTGCCCTGCATGTTAGTGGTGTGGGTCCACTGCCCTGCTGCCCTGCATGTTAGTGTGGGTCCACTGTGCATGTGGGTCCACTGCCCTGCCCTGGATGTTAGTGTGGGTCCACTGCCCTGCATGTTCCACTGCCCTGCATGTTAGTGTGGGTCCACTGTGTGGGTGGTTAGTGTTCCACTGCCCTCCATGTTGGTGTGGGTCCACTGCCCTGCATGTTGGTGTGGGTCCACTGCCCTGCATGTTGGTGTGGGTCCACTGCCCTGCATGTTAGTGTGGGTCCACTGCCCTGCATGTTGGTGTGTCCACTGCCCTCCATGTAGTGGGTCCACTGCCCTGCATGTTGGTGTGGGTCCACTGCCCTGCATGTTATGGTGTGGGTCCACTGCCCTGCATGTTGGTGTGGGTGCCCTGCATGTTGTGGGTCCACTGCCCTGCATGTTAGTGTGGGTCCACTGCCCTGCATGTTAGTGTGGGTCCACTGCCCTGCCCTGCATGTTAGTGTGGGTCCATTGCCCTGCATGTTAGTGTGGATGTGGGTCCACTGCATGTTAGTGTGGGTCCACTGCCCTGCATGTTAGTGTGGGTCCATTGCCCTGCATGTTGGGTCCATTGTGTGGGTGTGGGTCCACTGCCCTGGATGTTAGTGTGGGTCCATTGCCCTGCATGTTAGTGTGGATGTGGGTCCACTGCCCTGGATGTTAGTGTGGGTCCACCGCCCTGCATGTTAATGAGGGTCCACTGCCCTGCATGTTAGTGTGGGTCCACTGCCCTGCATGTGGGTCCACTGCCCTGTGTTAGTGTGGGTCCACTGCCCTGCATGTTGGTGTGGGTCCACTGCCCTGCATGTTAGTGTGGGTCCACTGCCCTGCATGTTAGTGTGGGTGTGGGTCCACTGCCCTGCATGTTAGTGTGTGGGTCCACTGCCCTGCATGTTAGTGTGGGGCCCTCCACTGCCCTGCATGTTAGTGTGGGTATGGCTCCACTGCCCTGCATGTTGGTGTGGGTCCATTGCCCTGCATGTTAGTGTGGGTATGGCTCCACTGCCCTGCATGTTGGTGTGGGTCCATTTCCCTGCATGTTAGTGTGGTTATGGGTCCACTGCCCTGCATGTTAGTGTGTGGGTCCACTGCCCTGCATGTTAGTGTGGGTGTGGGTCCATTGCCCTGCATGTTAGTGTGGGTCCACTGCCCTGCATGTTAGTGTGGGTCCTGCCCTGCATGTTAGTGTGGGTCCACTGCCCTGCATGTTGGTGTGGGTCCACTGCCCTGCATGTTAGTGTGGGCCCACTGACCTGCATGTTAGTGTCCACTGCCCTGCGTGTTAGTGTGGGTGTCGTTCCACTGCCCTCCATGTTGGTGTGGGTCCACTGCCCTGCATGTTAGTGTGGGTCCACTGTGTCCACTGCCCTGCGTGTTAGTGTGGGTGTCGTTCCACTGCCCTCCATGTTGGTGTGGGTCCACTGCCCTCCATTGTGGTGTGGGTCCACTGCCCTGCATGTTGGTGTGGGTCCACTGCCCTGCATGTTAGTGTTGGTATGGGTCCACTGCACTGCATGTTGGTGTGGGTGTGGGTCCACCGCCCTGCATGTTAGTGTGGGTCCACTGCCCTGCATGTTGGAGTGGGTCCACCTGCCTGCAAGTTAGTGTGGGTCCATTGCCCTGCATGTTATTGTGGGTCCATTGCCCTGCATGTTAGTGTGGGTCCACTGCCCTGCATGTTAGTGTGGGTCCATTGCCCTTTATGTTAGTGTGGGTCCACTGCCCTGGATGTTAGTGTGGGTCCATTGCCCTGCATGTTAGTGTGGGCCCACTGCCCTGCATGTTAGTGTGGGTATGGGTCCACCGCCCTGGATGTTAGTGTGGGTCCACTGCCCTTTATGTTAGTGTGGGTGTGGGTCCACTGCCCTGCATGTTTGTGTGGGTGTGGGTCCACTGCCCTGCATGTTAGTGTGGGTCCACTGCCCTTTATGTTAGTGTGGGTATGGGTCCACTGCTCTGGATGTTAGTGTGGGTATGGGTCCACTGCCCTGGATGTTAGTGTGGGTCCACTGCCCTGCATGTTAGTGTGGGTATGGGTCCACTGCCCTGGATGTTAGTTTGGGTCCACTGTCCTGCATGTTAGTGTGGGTATGGGTCCACTGCCCTGGATGTTAGTGTGGGTCCACTGCCCTGCATGTTAGTGTGGGTGTGGGTCCACTGCCCTGCATGTTTGCGTGGATGTGTGAACAAGTTGAAGACCTGTAGTTTCTGTATTTTTCAGAAGCATCTCACAGTGAGGAGTGTGTTTGTGTGTGTGTGTGTCTCCCGGTTCTGTAACAGTCTCATGAGAACACACATACAGTCAGGAAGGGACTGGTCCAGCATCACTCTCTGCCCGGACTGGGACTAAACCCAACCCAAACAAATAAACCTTAGACCAACACACCACAGGACTGGAGCAGCGCCAGCCAGGGAATAGCTGGCCTCGCACACACACACACACACACACACACACACACACACACACACACACACACACACACACACACACACACACACACACACACACACACACACACACACACACACACACACAGGGCTGTCTTCCCAGAGTGGCCGACAAAACATGGATCGCATCCCAGTCAAACACTTCGGCTCTAACACTGTATCTCCACACCTCTGTCTAAAACAGAATGTTTTTCCATTAATTCACAGGAGAAGCCTTGTATTGTGTTTTGGTTTGAATTGAATACTCCCTTTATTCCCCCACATTCTTTCTTGACATAATATTAGATATTTGGACATTTTCATTGGCGTACATGCTTTCAGCAGATGATCTTGCCTAGGAGAGCTCAACCTATAAATTACAACATTAGATTAGACTAGAAATAGTACATTTTCTGAAGTAGTCTAAATTATGTTTCCTCGACTCCAGCCATTTCACATTTCTGCAGGATGCCTGGATTCGTTTGAATTTAGCCCACCCCTTTTAAGTTTGGCAGTTTGAGTGATTGACAGCAAGGAATGTTCCACACGATTTCACAACAGAAAAGGCCACTGTTTGTGGGATTGTAAAACAGTCCTATACATAGAGCTAACAGTGGCTAGCAACATCATAACATATTTGTATCATATTGGTATTCTGATCTGAGATAGAGCTTCTAGACTGCTTATTCAGAACTCAGTTAGGAGGACTCCTGTTCTACTGCTTATTCAGAACTCAGTTAGGAGGACTCCTGTTCTACTGCTTATTCAGAACTCAGTTAGGAGGACTCCTGTTCTACTACCCATTCAGAACTCTGTTAGGAGGACTCCTGTTCTACTGCTTATTCAGAACTCAGTTAGGAGGACTCCTGTTCTACTGCTTATTCAGAACTCAGTTAGGAGGACTCCTGTTCTACTACCCATTCAGAACTCAGTTAGGAGGACTCCTGTTCTACTGCCATTCAGAATTCAGAACTCAGTTAGGAGGACTCCTGTTCTACTACCCATTCAGAACTCAGTTAGGAGGACTCCTGTTCTACTACCCATTCAGTTCTACTACCTCCTTGTTCTACTACCCATTCAGAACTCAGTTAGGAGGACTCCTGTTCTACTACCTTATTCAGAACTCAGTTAGGAGGACTCCTGTTCTACTGCTTATTCAGAACTCAGTTAGGAGGACTCCTGTTCTCTACCTTATTCAGAACTCAGTTAGGAGGACTCCTGTTCTACTACCCATTCAGAACTCAGTTAGGAGGACTCCTGTTCTACTACCCATTCAGAACTCAGTTAGGAGGACTCCTGTTCTACTGCTTATTCAGAACTCAGTTAGGAGGACTCTGTTCTACTACCCATTCAGAACTCAGTTAGGAGGACTCCTGTTCTACTACCCATTCAGAACTCAGTTAGGAGGACTCCTGTTCTACTACCCATTCAGAACTCAGTTAGGAGGACTCCTGTTCTACTACCCATTCAGAACTCAGTTAGGAGGACTCCTGTTCTACTACCCATTCAGAACTCAGTTAGGAGGACTCCTGTTCTACTACCCATTCAGAACTCAGTTAGGAGGACTCCTGTTCTACTACCCATTCAGAACTCGGGTAGGAGGACACCTGTTTTACTACCCATTCAGAACTCAGTTAGGAGGACTCCTGTTCTACTACCCATTCAGAACTCTGTTAGGAGGACTCCTGTTCTACTACCCATTCAGAACTCAGTTAGGAGGACTCCTGTTCTACTACCCATTCAGAACTCAGTTAGGAGGACTCCTGTTCTACTGCTTATTCAGAACTCAGTTAGGAGGACTCCTGTTCTACTACCCATTCAGAACTCAGTTAGGAGGACTCCTGTTCTACTGCTTATTCAGAACTCAGTTAGGAGGACTCCTGTTCTACTACCCATTCAGAACTCAGTTAGGAGGACTCCTGTTCTACTACCCATTCAGAACTCAGTTAGGAGGACTCCTGTTCTACTGCCCATTCAGAACTCAGTTAGGAGGACTCCTGTTCTACTACCCATTCAGAACTCAGTTAGGAGGACTCCTGTTCTACTACTACCCATTCAGAACTCAGTTAGGAGGACTCCTGTTCTACTACCCATTCAGAACTCAGTTAGGAGGACTCCTGTTCTACTACCCATTCAGAACTCAGTTAGGAGGACTCCTGTTCTACTACCCATTCAGAACTCAGTTAGGAGGACTCCTGTTCTACTGCCCATTCAGAACTCAGTTAGGAGGACTCCTGTTCTACTGCTTATTCAGAACTCAGTTAGGAGGACTCCTGTTCTACTACCCATTCAGAACTCAGTTAGGAGGACTCCTGTTCTACTACCCATTCAGAACTCAGTTAGGAGGACTCCTGTTCTGAACCCATTCAGAACTCAGTTAGGAGGACTCCTGTTCTATTCAGAACTCAGTTAGGAGGACTCCTGTTCTACTGCCCATTCAGAACTCAGTTAGGAGGACTCCTGTTCTACTACCCATTCAGAACTCAGTTAGGAGGACTCCTGTTCTACTGCCCATTCATTCAGAACTCAGTTAGGAGGACTCCTGTTCTACTACCCATTCAGAACTCAGTTAGGAGGACTCCTGTTCTACTACCCATTCAGAACTCAGTTAGGAGGACTCCTGTTCTACTACACATTCAGAACTCAGTTAGGAGGACTCCTGTTCTACTGCTTATTCAGAACTCAGTTAGGAGGACTCCTGTTCTACTACCCATTCAGAACTCAGTTAGGAGGACTCATGTTCTACTACCCATTCAGAACTCAGTTAGGAGGACTCCTGTTCTACTGCCCATTCAGAACTCAGTTAGGAGGACTCTACTACCCATTTCTACTACCCATTCAGAACTCAGTTAGGAGGACTCCTGTTCTACTGCCCATTCAGAACTGCCCATTCAGAAGTTAGGAGGACTCCTGTTCTACTACCCATTCAGAACTCAGTTAGGAGGACTCCTGTTCTACTCCTGTTCTACTACCCATTCAGAACTCAGTTAGGAGGACTCCTGTTCTACTACCCATTCAGAACTCAGTTAGGAGGACTCCTGTTCTACTACCCATTCAGAACTCAGTTAGGAGGACTCCTGTTCTACTACCCATTCAGAACTCAGTTAGGAGGACTCCTGTTCTACTACCCATTCAGAACTCAGTTAGGAGGACTCCTGTTCTACTACCCATTCAGAACTCAGTTAGGAGGACTCCTGTTCTACTACCCATTCAGAACTCAGTTAGGAGGACTCCTGTTCTACTACCCATTCAGAACTCAGTTAGGAGGACTCCTGTTCTACTGCCCATTCAGAACTCATTCAGGACTCCTGATTCAGAACTCAGTTAGGAGGACTCCTGTTCTACTGCCCATTCAGAACTCAGTTAGGAGGACTCCTGTTCTACTGCTTATTCAGAACTCACTGCTTATTCAGAACTCAGTTAGGAGGACTCCTGTTCTACTGCCCATTCAGAACTCAGTTAGGAGGACTCCTGTTCTACTGCCCATTCAGAACTCAGTTAGGAGGACTCCTGTTCTACTGCCCATTCAGAACTCAGTTAGGAGGACTCCTGTTCTACTATCCATTCAGAACTCAGTTAGGAGGACTCCTGTTCTACGACCCATTCAGAACTCAGTTAGGAGGACTCCTGTTCTACGACCCATTCAGAACTCAGTTAGGAGGACTCCTGTTCTACTGCTTATTCAGAACTCAGTTAGGAGGACTCCTGTTCTACGACCCATTCAGAACTCAGTTAGGAGGACTCCTGTTCTACTACCCATTCAGAACTCAGTTAGGAGGACTCCTGTTCTACTACCCATTCAGAACTCAGTTAGGAGGACTCCTGTTCTACTGCTTATTCAGAACTCAGTTAGGAGGACTCCTGTTCTACTATTCAGAACCATTCAGAACTCAGTTAGGAGGACTCCTGTTCTACTACCCATTCAGAACTCAGTTAGGAGGACTCCTGTTCTACTGCCCATTCAGAACTCAGTTAGGAGGACTCCTGTTCTACTACCCATTCAGAACTCAGTTAGGAGGACTCCTGTTCTACTGCTTATTCAGAACTCTGTTAGGTGGACTCCTGTTCTACTACCCATTCAGAACTCAGTTAGGAGGACTCCTGTTCTACTGCCCATTCAGAACTCAGTTAGGAGGACTCCTGTTCTACTACCCATTCAGAACTCGGGTAGGAGGACACCTGTTTTACTACCCATTCAGAACTCAGTTAGGAGGACTCCTGTTCTACTACCCATTCAGAACTCTGTTAGGAGGACTCCTGTTCTACTACCCATTCAGAACTCAGTTAGGAGGACTCCTGTTCTACTACCCATTCAGAACTCAGTTAGGAGGACTCCTGTTCTACTGCCCATTCAGAACTCAGTTAGGAGGACTCCTGTTCTACTACCCATTCAGAACTCAGTTAGGAGGACTCCTGTTCAGTTACTCCTGTTCTACTACCCATTCAGAACTCAGTTAGGAGGACTCCTGTTCTACTGCCCATTCAGAACTCAGTTAGGAGGACTCCTGTTCTACTGCTTATTCAGAACTCAGTTAGGAGGACTCCTGTTCTACTGCTTATTCAGAACTCAGTTAGGAGGACTCCTGTTCTACTGCTTATTCAGAACTCTGTTAGGAGGACTCCTGTTCTACTACCCATTCAGAACTCAGTTAGGAGGACTCCTGTTCTACTACCCATTCAGAACTCAGTTAGGAGGACTCCTGTTCTACTGCTTATTCAGAACTCAGTTAGGAGGACTCCTGTTCTACTACCCATTCAGAACTCAGTTAGGAGGACTCCTGTTCTACTACCCATTCAGAACTCAGTTAGGAGGACTCCTGTTCTACTGCTTATTCAGAACTCAGTTAGGAGGACTCCTGTTCTACTGCCCATTCAGAACTCAGTTAGGAGGACTCCTGTTCTACTACCCATTCAGAACTCAGTTAGGAGGACTCCTGTTCTACTACCCATTCAGAACTCAGTTAGGAGGACTCCTGTTCTACTGCTTATTCAGAACTCAGTTAGGAGGACTCCTGTTCTACTACCCATTCAGAACTCAGTTAGGAGGACTCCTGTTCTACTACCCATTCAGAACTCAGTTAGGAGGACTCCTGTTCTACTACATTCAGAACCATTCAGAACTCATTCAGAACTCAGTTAGGAGGACTCCTGTTCTACTACCCATTCAGAACTCAGTTAGGAGGACTCCTGTTCTACTACCCATTCAGAACTCAGTTAGGAGGACTCCTGTTCTACTGCTTATTCAGAACTCAGTTAGGAGGACTCCTGTTCTACTGCCCATTCAGAACTCAGTTAGGAGGACTCCTGTTCTACTGCTTATTCAGAACTCAGTTAGGAGGACTCCTGTTCTACTGCCCATTCAGAACTCAGTTAGGAGGACTCCTGTTCTACTACCCATTCAGAACTCAGTTAGGAGGACTCCTGTTCTACTGCCCATTCAGAACTCAGTTAGGAGGACTCCTGTCTACTACCCATTCAGAACTCAGTTAGGAGGACTCCTGTTCTACTACCCATTCAGAACTCAGTTAGGAGGACTCCTGTTCTACTACCCATTCAGAACTCAGTTAGGAGGACTCCTGTTCTACTACCCATTCAGAACTCAGTTAGGAGGACTCCTGTTCTACTACCCATTCAGAACTCAGTTAGGAGGACTCCTGACCCATTCAGAACTCAGTTAGGAGGACTCCTGTTCTACTACCCATTCAGAACTCAGTTAGGAGGACTCCTGTTCTACTACCCATTCAGAACTCAGTTAGGAGGACATTCAGAACTCAGTTAGGAGGACTCCTGTTCTACTACCCATTCAGAACTCAGTTAGGAGGACTCCTGTTCTAACCCATTCAGAACTCAGTTAGGAGGACTCCTGTTCTACTGCTTATTCAGAACTCAGTTAGGAGGACTCCTGTTCTACTACCCATTCAGAACTCAGTTAGGAGGACTCCTGTTCTACTACCCATTCAGAACTCAGTTAGGAGGACTCCTGTTCTACTACCCATTCAGAACTCAGTTAGGAGGACTCCTGTTCTACTACCCATTCAGAACTCAGTTAGAACTCAGGAGGACTCCTGTTCTACTACCCATTCAGAACTCAGTTAGGAGGACTCCTGTTCTACTGCTTATTCAGAACTCAGTTAGGAGGACTCCTGTTCTACTACCCATTCAGAACTCTGTTAGGAGGACTCCTGTTCTACTGCTTATTCAGAACTCAGTTAGGAGGACTCCTGTTCTACTGCTTATTCAGAACTCAGTTAGGAGGACTCCTGTTCTACTACCCATTCAGAACTCAGTTAGGAGGACTCCTGTTCTACTGCTTATTCAGAACTCAGTTAGGAGGACTCCTGTTCTACTACCCATTCAGAACTCAGTTAGGAGGACTCCTGTTCTACTACCCATTCAGAACTCAGTTAGGAGGACTCCTGTTCTACTACCCATTCAGAACTCAGTTAGGAGGACTCCTGTTCTACTGCCCATTCAGAACTCAGTTAGGAGGACTCCTGTTCTACTACCCATTCAGAACTCAGTTCAGAGGACTCCTGTTCTACTACCCATTCAGAACTCAGTTAGGAGGACTCCTGTTCTACTACCCATTCAGAACTCAGTTAGGAGGACTCCTGTTCTACTACCCATTCAGAACTCAGTTAGGAGGACTCCTGTTCTACTACCCATTCAGAACTCAGTTAGGAGGACTCCTGTTCTACTGCTTCATTCAGAACTCAGTCAGTTAGGAGGACTCCTGTTCTACTACCCATTCAGAACTCAGTTAGGAGGACTCCTGTTCTACTACCCATTCAGAACTCAGTTAGGAGGACTCCTGTTCTACTACACATTCAGAACTCAGTTAGGAGGACTCCTGTTCTACTGCTTATTCAGAACTCAGTTAGGAGGACTCCTGTTCTACTACCCATTCAGAACTCAGTTAGGAGGACTCCTGTTCTACTACCCATTCAGAACTCAGTTAGGAGGACTCCTGTTCTACTGCCCATTCAGAACTCAGTTAGGAGGACTCCTGTTCTACTACCCATTCAGAACTCAGTTAGGAGGACTCCTGTTCTACTGCTTATTCAGAACTCAGTTAGGAGGACTCCTGTTCTACTACCCATTCAGAACTCAGTTAGGAGGACTCCTGTTCTACTACCCATTCAGAACTCAGTTAGGAGGACTCCTGTTCTACTACCCATTCAGAACTCTGTTAGGAGGACTCCTGTTCTACTACCCATTCAGAACTCTGTTAGGAGGACTCCTGTTCTACTGCCCATTCAGAACTCAGTTAGGAGGACTCCTGTTCTACTACCCATTCAGAACTCAGTTAGGAGGACTCCTGTTCTACTACCCATTCAGAACTCAGTTAGGAGGACTCCTGTTCTACTACCCATTCAGAACTCAGTTAGGAGGAGGACTCTGACTCCTGTTCTACTACCCATTCAGAACTCAGTTAGGAGGACTCCTGTTCTAGACCCATTCAGAATTCAGAACTCTGTTAGGAGGACTCCTGTTCTACTGCTTATTCAGAACTCAGTTAGGAGGACTCCTGTTCTACTGCTTATTCAGAACTCTGTTAGGAGGACTCCTGTTCTACTGCTTATTCAGAACTCTGTTAGGAGGACTCCTGTTCTACTGCTTATTCAGAACTCTGTTAGGAGGACTCCTGTTCTACTGCATTTATTCAGAACTCTGTTAGGAGGACTCCTGTTCTACTACCCATTCAGAACTCAGTTAGGAGGACTCCTGTTCTACTACCCATTCAGAACTCAGTTAGGAGGACTCCTGTTCTACTGCCCATTCAGAACTCAGTTAGGAGGACTCCTGTTCTACTACCCATTCAGAACTCAGTTAGGAGGACTCCTGTTCTACTGCTTATTCAGAACTCAGTTAGGAGGACTCCTGTTCTACTGCCCATTCAGAACTCAGTTAGGAGGACTCCTGTTCTACTACCCATTCAGAACTCAGTTAGGAGGACTCCTGTTCTACTACCCATTCAGAACTCAGTTAGGAGGACTCCTGTTCTACTGCTATTCAGAATTCAGAACTCAGTTAGGAGGACTCCTGTTCTACTACCCATTCAGAACTCAGTTAGGAGGACTCCTGTTCTACTACCCATTCAGAACTCAGTTAGGAGGACTCCTGTTCTACTCAGAACCCATTCAGAACTCAGTTAGGAGGACTCCTGTTCTACTACCCATTCAGAACTCAGTTAGGAGGACTCCTGTCTACTGCTTATTCAGAACTCAGGAGGACTCCTGTTCTACTACCCATTCAGAACTCAGTTAGGAGGACTCCTGTTCTACTGCCCATTCAGAACTCAGTTAGGAGGACTCCTGTTCTACTGCTTATTCAGAACTCAGTTAGGAGGACTCCTGTTCTACTACCCATTCAGAACTCAGTTAGGAGGACTCCTGTTCTACTACCCATTCAGAACTCAGTTAGGAGGACTCCTGTTCTACTACCCATTCAGAACTCAGTTAGGAGGACTCCTGTTCTACTACCCATTCAGAACTCAGTTAGGAGGACTCCTGTTCTACTACCCATTCAGAACTCTGTTAGGAGGACTCCTGTTCTACTACCCATTCAGAACTCTGTTAGGAGGACTCCTGTTCTACTGCCCATTCAGAACTCAGTTAGGAGGACTCCTGTTCTACTGCTTATTCAGAACTCAGTTAGGAGGACTCCTGTTCTACTGCTTATTCAGAACTCAGTTAGGAGGACTCCTGTTCTACTGCTTATTCAGAACTCTGTTAGGAGGACTCCTGTTCTACTGCTTATTCAGAACTCAGTTAGGAGGACTCCTGTTCTACTGCTTATTCAGAACTCAGTTAGGAGGAGGACTCCTGTTCTACTACCCATTCAGAACTCAGTTAGGAGGACTCCTGTTCTACTACCCATTCAGAACTCAGTTAGGAGGACTCCTGTTCTACTGCTTATTCAGAACTCAGTTAGGAGGACTCCTGTTCTACTACCCATTCAGAACTCAGTTAGGAGGACTCCTGTTCTACTACCCATTCAGAACTCAGTTAGGAGGACTCCTGTTCTACTGCTTATTCAGAACTCAGTTAGGAGGACTCCTGTTCTACTACCCATTCAGAACTCAGTTAGGAGGACTCCTGTTCTACTACCCATTCAGAACTCAGTTAGGAGGACTCCTGTTCTACTACCCATTCAGAACTCAGTTAGGAGGACTCCTGTTCTACTGCCTCATTCAGAACTCAGTTAGGAGGACTCCTGTTCTACTACCCATTCAGAACTCAGTTAGGAGGACTCCTGTTCTACTACCCATTCAGAACTCAGTTAGGAGGACTCCTGTTCTACTACCCATTCAGAACTCAGTTAGGAGGACTCCTGTTCTACTGCCCATTCAGAACTCAGTTAGGAGGACTCCTGTTCTACTACCCATTCAGAACTCAGTTAGGAGGACTCCTGTTCTACTACCCATTCAGAACTCAGTTAGGAGGACTCCTGTTCTACTGAGGACTCCTGTTCTACTATTCAGAACTCAGTTAGGAGGACTCCTGTTCTACTGCCCATTCAGAACTCAGTTAGGAGGACTCCTGTTCTACTGCTTATTCAGAACTCAGTTCAGGACTCCTGTTCTACTGCCCATTCAGAACTCAGTTAGGAGGACTCCTGTTCTACTACCCATTCAGAACTCAGTTAGGAGGACTCCTGTTCTACTGCCCATTCAGAACTCAGTTAGGAGGACTCCTGTTCTACTGCCCATTCAGAACTCAGTTAGGAGGACTCCTGTTCTACTACCCATTCAGAACTCAGTTAGGAGGACTCCTGTTCTACTACCCATTCAGAACTCAGTTAGGAGGACTCCTGTTCTACTTCAGAACTCAGTTAGGACCTACCCATTCAGAACTCAGTTAGGAGGACTCCTGTTCTACTACCCATTCAGAACTCAGTTAGGAGGACTCCTGTTCTACTACCCATTCAGAACTCAGTTAGGAGGACTCCTGTTCTACTGCTTATTCAGAACTCAGTTAGGAGGACTCAGTTAGGAGGACTGTTCTACTGCCCATTCAGAACTCAGTTAGGAGGACTCCTGTTCTACTACCCATTCAGAACTCAGTTAGGAGGACTCCTGTTCTACTCAGAACCCATTCAGAACTCAGTTAGGAGGACTCCTGTTCTACTGCCCATTCAGAACTCAGTTAGGAGGACTCCTGTTCTACTACCCATTCAGAACTCAGTTAGGAGGACTCCTGTTCTACTACCCATTCAGAACTCAGTTAGGAGGACTCCTGTTCTACTACCCATTCAGAACTCAGTTAGGAGGACTCCTGTTCTACTACCCATTCAGAACTCAGTTAGGAGGACTCCTGTTCTACTACCCATTCAGAACTCAGTTACTACCCATTCAGAACTCAGTTAGGAGGACTCCTGTTCTACTACCCATTCAGAACTCAGTTAGGAGGACTCCTGCTACTACCCATTCAGAACTCAGTTAGGAGGACTCCTGTTCTACTACCCATTCAGAACTCAGTTAGGAGGACTCCTGTTCTACTACCCATTCAGAACTCAGTTAGGAGGACTCCTGTTCTACGACCCATTCAGAACTCAGTTAGGAGGACTCCTGTTCTACTGCTTATTCAGAACTCAGTTAGGAGGACTCCTGTTCTACGACCCATTCAGAACTCAGTTAGGAGGACTCCTGTTCTACTACCCATTCAGAACTCAGTTAGGAGGACTCCTGTTCTACGACCCATTCAGAACTCAGTTAGGAGGACTCCTGTTCTACGACCCATTCAGAACTCAGTTAGGAGGACTCCTGTTCTACTGCCCATTCAGAACTCAGTTAGGAGGACTCCTGTTCTACTACCCATTCAGAACTCAGTTAGGAGGACTCCTGTTCTACTACCCATTCAGAACTCAGTTAGGAGGACTCCTGTTCTACTACCCATTCAGAACTCAGTTAGGAGCTGACTCCTGTTCTACTACCCATTCAGAACTCAGTTAGGATATTTCTGGCTGAGCCCAGGCTGAGATGTCTTCTCCCAGAGCGTACAGCCTCAGTGTACTAGACAGAGCGTACAGTATAAACGACTCTCCTGTTCTACTACCCATTCAGAACTCAGTTAGGAGGACTCCTGTTCTACGACCCATTCAGAACTCAGTTAGGAGGACTCCTGTTCTACGACCCATTCAGAACTCAGTTAGGAGGACTCCTGTTCTACTATCCATGTCTATGATGACCTCTGTTTTTGTTATGTGTTGTATGTGAAACTATGTTTATGTTTGTAGGTTCATTTATTTCCAGAAGAGTCGTCCCTCATGGGAAAAATGACGTTATTCACTTAAATAAAACAATCTGAGATGTCTGAGGAAGAGGGGAAGCAATAGAGCTGATTCTGCCCTAAAATATGTCAGTGCGAAAATAAGCTTTAACATTGGAAGCGGGGATGTTTTCTATGGAGTTCAATTGCTAATTTGCTATGTGAGGCCTTGTTCGAATATAAGTAGCAAATAAGATCTGATGGAGATTTTATCTGAACTGCATTACAGTTGTTTGCAAATACGATGACATTTATAAATGACCTATTGTTTGGAGAAAAGAAGTTACATTAACTGGCTAGCTAGCTAGAGTCAGCGACGTTTTCATAGGTAGTCAATGAGAACTAGCTAAAATATAACTAGCTAGTAAACAATGCAACAAAACTATAATTTTGAGTTTGAAAAATACTCCATAAACAAGCTTTGCATTTCAGGAATCATTGTTGCAAGTACCCCTTGTGGACTGATCAACTATTTAGCCATATAAACCATAAAAAATATATCAACTCTGTATTTGCCATGGCTTCCGTGTGTTTGAAACTAGAGTTTGTTCGAGGCAGATCAAACATAAGCTTGTTTAGTGACAGTTGCTATCCATCGGAGCGCTAAAATTGGTTGCCCAAAATTCTGGGATGGGGCTTAGCGAAGGGTCGTTTTCAGGAAGTAGCCTTGTATTTTCTTTTTGACTTTTGTAGGCTTTTTGAATGGTATTCAATGGGCAAAAACGTAGTACAATGGGCTTTAGCGCAAAAACGTCACAAAAGGCATCTGACAAAAGTAAATCCACAAACACATAATTGTATATATATATATATATATATATATATAAACCTCAGTAACAGCCTCAGTAAACCTCAGTAACAGCAAAGCATGAAATGAACATTCTACATTTATAAACCGGATTGTGTAGATCATATCATATATGAAAACGTGGTCATTTAAGATATATATATATATCTTAAATGACCACGTTTTCATCAATTTGATGATATGATCTTCAAGCCCATTGAAAAGATTAGGTATGACCTGTAAGTATGACTTAGGACGTTAGGACAATGTCACTTGCACATCATATTCCGAAACACAATCCGGTTTATAAATGTAGAATGTTCATTTCATGCTTTGCTGTTACTCCGTTCTTCATAAGCACTAGCCTATACATGATGTTGGCTTGCAGTATGATTTGGATTTGGGGGGGTGGGGTGGGGGGGTGGAGTGGAGTGGAAGCATCTAACAATTGGATTTAATTCTTTCCTGGGCACTCCTCAGCGATGCAAACAGCGAATTACTTATCAGACTACGGGTAAGCCTCCTTGTTGTTTTACCAGACATAAACCTCAGTAATAGTTAAACATTGAATTTGGGAGGTATGTCATTTGTTATATTAGTCAATAATTATTCAGTGAGGAGAAGGGGCTTGTGGGTAACTTTCAGTTTAAGAGCTGAGCTGGACTGGCCTGGGAAAGCTCACTGCTCTAAATGAGCTCCAGTGCCTGTCACCACACATATACACAGCCAGTGAGACATTCACTTTTGATTGAGCTCCATCCTCTCACTCTTGTGTGTGTGTGTGTGTGTGTGTGTGTGTGTGTGTGTGTGTGTGTGTGTGTGTGTGTGTGTGTGTGTGTGTGTGTGTGTGTGTGTGTGTGTGTGTGTGTGTGTGTGTGTGTGTGTGTGTGTGTTTGCCTGTCTCGCAACTAATCCCATGACTAATTGAATCAACATGACAGAGTTGGCTGGTGTGAGTGGAGCTCCCAGACCATCTGACCAAGAAATCATACAGGGAGTGCTGGAGGGTGCAACACAGAACATTCATGTAGAAATATGTTGTGTAGAATATAAATGATTCAGTTCCATGTAGAATAGGGAATCCTCCTTCTTTATGCATTGTATTTCTGTCTGCAACGTTGTATCGTTGTACCCCACCCGAAGATGTCTCTCAGTATAAGTCTGACCCTTGTAGACAGAGCGTACAGTATAAACGAGGATTTCTCTCAGTGTCCGTCTGACCCTTATAGACAGAGCGTACAGTATAAACGAGGATTTCTCTCAGTGTCCGTCTGACCCTTATAGACAGAGCGTACAGTATAAACGAGGATTTCTCTCAGTGTCCGTCTGACCCTTATAGACAGAGCGTACAGTATAAACGAGGATTTCTCTCAGTGTCCGTCTGACCCTTATAGACAGAGCGTACAGTATAAACGAGGATTTCTCTCAGTATAAGTCTGACCCTTGTAGACAGAGCGTACAGTATAAACGAGGATTTCTTTCAGTGTCCGTCTGACCCTTATAGACAGAGCATACAATATATACGAGAAAGCCCATATTCCCTGGTAATAGTCTTAATTTAATTCATGCTCTGCAACAGCCTTTGATAGTGTTTCCAGTAGAGTACTAGTCTGAAGGTGCGTCAGAGCAAGAAGAACAACCCATTCACACATTGGAACACATAAAACTGGACATTTAAATCAGTTGTGTTCATGACAGTTTGGTGTTTATTTAAGTTGATGTTTTACTGTGTAAAAGTACAATAAAACCTAGCGAACGCCATTGACATCGTTAGTCTTCCCAAGTCAGCGTTCCTTAACTGCACCAAGCTGTGTGTGCGTATGAACAGTACGTGCGTCAATGGAGGCTGCTGAGGGGAGGACGACTCATAATAATGGCTGGAATAGAGCAAATGGAATGGCATGCATGAATGTATGTATTTTGATACAATTCCACTAATTCTGCTCCAGCCATTACCACGAGGCCGTCCTCCCCAATTAAGGTGTCACCAACCTCCTGTGACGTGAGTGTGTGATTTGTGTGTACACGCGGGCACCTCACTGTGTAAAAATTCATAGGCTCAGTCAACTCTGTCTCAGCCCTAGCTGTGAATTCAGCTTACCAGCAGACATGATTTGTCATCAGAATGGGCCTGCTTCCTGTTTCGATGTGTGTGTGTTTTCTCTGGCCATGCCATTATTGACCTGGCAGCTAGCCCAGACCCATTCAAAGTGGGTTGTTGTTGGTCTGCCCCAGGGGCATTAGGTATATGAGCACTGATGGGGTACAGCAGAGAGGTCAAGAATAGAAACATCAGGATTAGGTTGAGTTCACTTAGTCCCAAGTCTGTGGCAGGCTGCATTCAGGCCTATGTCAGCAATGATCACGTTATAGAACGTTATAGGCGGTACAGGTAGACCAAACACTTATCAGTCCGGACATGCATATAGACAGGCTGGCAGATAATGGTCGTGTTCCCCTGCTCAGACGTTGCTGATGCCAGACCTTACAACACCTGGATAGGTATTTTACGTATCAGCTAACCACATTATATGTTATAGGAATCTGGTGACCGACTGCACAGTAGATGATGTGGCAACCAAACATTGGTTGTTGCATGCAACCATAAACAAGCCTGGCCAATTGCAACCAACGGGCAGAATTTACCATGCAGCTAGCTGGACCTCTTGATAATAGAAAGTCACGCTTTATTAGACAAGTTAATAGACAAGTTAATGGATTACATAAATTGGAAATGAAAAAGTAATTAGTGCACTAAAATTAGTTTTCCATTCATATAATCTGCGTGATATATTGATATAACCTGTATGATATATTGATATAACCTGTATCATATATTGATATAACCTGTATGATATATTGATATAACCTGTATGATGATATTGATATAACCGGTATGATAATATTGATATAACCTGTATGATATATTGATATAACCTGTATGATGATATTGATATAACCGGTATGATAATATTGATATAACCTGTATGATATATTTATATAACCTGTATGATGATATTGATATAACCTGTATGATGATATTGATATAACCTGTATGATGATATTGATATAACCTGTATGATATATTGATATAACCTGTATGATATATTGATATAACCTGTATGATATATTGATATAACCTGTATGATATATTGATATAACCTGTATGATATATTGATATAACCTGTATGATATATTTATATAACCTGTATGATGATATTGATATAACCTGTATGATGATATTGATATAACCTGTATGATGATATTGATATAACCTGTATGATATATTGATATAACCTGTATGATGATATTGATATAACCTGTATGATGATATTGATATAACCTGTATGATGATATTGATATAACCTGTATGATATATTGATATAATCGGTATGATGATATTGATATAACCTGTATGATGATATTGATATATTATGATATATTGATATAACCTGTATGATATATTGATATAACCTGTATGATGATATTGATATAACCTGTATGATATATTGATATAACCTGTATGATATATTGATATGATATATTGATATAATATGATATATTGATATAACCTGTATGATGATATTGATATAACCTGTATGATATATTGATATAACCTGTATGATATATTGATATAACCTGTATGATATATTGATATAACCTGTATGATATATTGATATAACCTGTATGATATATTGATATAACCTGTATGATATATTGATATAACCTGTATGATATATTGATATAACCTGTATGATATATTGATATAACCTGTATGATATATTGATATAACCTGTATGATATATTGATATAACCTGTATGATGATATTGATATAACCTGTATGATATATTGATATAACCTGTATGATGATATTGATATAACCTGTATGATATATTGATATAACCTGTATGATATATTGATATAACCTGTATGATATATTGATATAACCTGTATGATATATTGATATAACCTGTATGATATATTGATATAACCTGTATGATATATTGATATAACCTGTATGATGATATTGATATAACCTGTATGATATATTGATATAACCTGTATGATGATATTGATATAACCTGTATGATATATTGATATATTGATATAATTGATATGATGATATATTGATATAACCTGTATGATATATTGATATGATGATATATTGATATAACCTGTATGATATATTGATATAACCTGTATGATGATATTGATATAACCTGTATGATATATTGATATAACCTGTATGATATATTGATATAACCTGTATGATATATTGATATAACCTGTATGATATATTGATATAACCTGTATGATATATTGATATAACCTGTATGATATATTGATATAACCTGTATGATATATTGATATAACCTGTATGATATATTGATATAACCTGTATGATATATTGATATAACCTGTATGATGATATTGATATAACCTGTATGATATATTGATATAACCTGTATGATATATTGATATAACCTGTATGATATATTGATATAACCTGTATGATATATTGATATAACCTGTATGATATATTGATATAACCTGTATGATGATATTGATATAACCTGTATGATATATTGATATAACCTGTATGATATATTGATATAACCTGTATGATGATATTGATATAACCTGTATGATATATTGATGATATAATATATTGATATAACCTGTATGATATATTGATATAACCTGTATGATATATTGATATAACCTGTATATGATGATATATTGATATAACCTGTATGATGATATTGATATAACCTGTATGATATATTGATATAACCTGTATGATATATTGATATAACCTGTATGATATATTGATATAACCTGTATGATGATATTGATATAACCTGTATGATATATTGATATAACCTGTATGATATATTGATATAACCTGTATGATGATATTGATATAACCTGTATGATACAGTGGGGCAAAAAAGTATTTAGTCAGCCACCAATTTTTAAAAAGATGAGAGAGGCCTGTAATTTTCATCATAGGTACACTTCAACTATGACAGACAAAATGAGAAGAAAAAAAATACAGAAAATCACATTGTAGGATTTGAATTTATTTGCAAATTATGGTGGAAAATAAGTATTTGGTCACCTACAAACAAGTAATATTTCTGGCTCTCACAGACCTGTAACTTCTTCTTTAAGAGGCTCCTCTGTCCTCCACTCGTTACCTGTATTAATGGCACTTGTTTGAACTTGTTATCAGTATAAAAGACACCTGTCCACAACCTCAAACAGTCACACTCCAAACTCCACTATGACCAGGATCAAAGAGCTGTCAAAGGACACCAGAAACAAAATTGTAGACCTGCACCAGGCTGGGAAGACTGAATCTGCAATAGGTAAGCAGCCTGGTTTGAAGAAATCAACTGTGGGAGCAATTATTAGGAAATGGAAGACATACAAGACCACTGATAATCTCCCTCAATCTGGGGCTCCACTCAAGATCTCACCCCGTGGGGTCAAAATGATCACAAGAACGGTGAGAAAAAAATCCCAGAACCACACGGGGGGACCTAGTGAATGACCTGCAGAGAGCTGGGACCAAAGTAACAAAGCCTACCATCAGTAACACACTACGCCGCCAGGGACTCAAATCCTGCAGTGCCAGACGTGTCCCCCTGCTTAAACCAGTACATGTCCAGGCCTGTCTGAAGTTTGCTAGAGAGCATTTGGATGATCCAAATTACAGGCCTCTCTCATCTTTTTAAGTGGGAGAACTTGCACAATTGGTGGCTGACTAAATACTTTTTTGCCCCACTGTATAATCTGTATGATATATTGATACAATCTGTATCATATATTGATATAACCTGTATGATATATTGATATAATCGGTATCATATATTGATATAACCTGTATGATATATTGATATAATCGGTATCATATATTGATATAACCTGTATGATATATTGATATAATCGGTATCATATATTGATATAACCTGTATGATATATTGATATAATCGGTATCATATATTGATATAACCTGTATGATATATTGATATAACCTGTATCATATATTGATATAACCTGTATGATATATTGATATAATCTGTATCATATATTGATATAACCTGTATGATATATTGATATAATCTGTATCATATATTGATATAACCTGTATGATATATTGATATAATCGGTATCATATATTGATATAACCTGTATGATATATTGATATAATCTGTATCATATATTGATATAACCTGTATGATATATTGATATAATCGGTATCATATATTGATATAACCTGTATGATATATTGATATAACCTGTATCATATATTGATATAACCTGTATGATATATTGATATAATCTGTATCATATATTGATATAACCTGTATGATATATTGATATAATCTGTATCATATATTGATATAACCTGTATGATATATTGATATAATCTGTATCATATATTGATATAACCTGTATGATGATATTGATATAACCTGTATGATATATTGATATAACCGGTATGATGATATTGATATAACCTGTATGATATATTGATATAACCTGTATGATATATTGATATAACCTGTATGATATATTGATATAACCTGTATGATATATTGATATAACCTGTATCATATATTGATATAACCTGTATCATATATTGATATAACCTGTATGATATATTGATATAACCTGTATCATATATTGATATAACCTGTATGATATATTGATATAACCTGTATGATATATTGATATAATCTGTATCATATATTGATATAACCTGTATGATATATTGATATAATCTGTATCATATATTGATATAACCTGTATGATATATTGATATAATCTGTATCATATATTGATATAACCTGTAGATGATATTGCCACAGTATAATTGCTGTCTTAAACGAGAAATAACTTTTTTTCAGTTCTACTGAATGATTGTCAAATAGTTCAACCCTTACTCTGCTCGATTACCAGGTTTTACTTCAACTGAAGATAACACCCTGTAGAGAGGGCGAACATGTCTTGGAAATTTGGGGGTTAAAAGAAGGACTAAGTTTACACCTCAAATGAAGCTCGGATTTTAGGGAGGGGTTGAGATCAGCTGTGCGGGTGATCTTAACGTGTATTGATGGTTAAATTCGAGATCACCTAAAGATAATGGCTGTGTTCCACTGCTCAGACGTTGATGGTTAAATACGAGATCACCTGAAGATAATGGCTGTGTTCCACTGCTCAGACGTTGATGGTCAAATACGAGATCACCTGAAGATAATGGCTGTGATCCACTGATCAGACATTGATGGTTAAATACGAGATCACCTGAAGATAATGGCTGTGTTCCACTGCTCAGACGTTGATGGTCAAATACGAGATCACCTGAAGATAATGGCTGTGTTCCACTGCTCAGACGTTGATGGTCAAATACGAGATCACCTGAAGATAATGGCTGTGTTCCACTGCTCAGACGTTGATGGTCAAATACGAGATCACCTGAAGATAATGGCTGTGTTCCACTGATCAGACGTTGCTGACGCATGTGAGATCTTTCAACGCCTGGATAGGTATTTTACGAATCAGCTAACCATATTATATTCTAGCAATCTGTTGCCTGACTTCCCAGTCAATGAGGTTGTGCGCGACCATTAGTTGATGCATACAACGTCTGAGCAGGGAAACACGACCAACAGTGGTTGCAACGAGGACCTATATTTTCTTGTTTTGTCTCCTGGATTCTGTTGGATGTCCTCCCATCGCTCGCCTTTTAATTAACGCCATGAAGTTGTTGGTGTGTTGTTGAAGAATTTAGTCTTAATCCATCTCTGTCACGTCACTCTCAAATACGCTAAGAAAATGGAGACACCATAGAACGTGAAAAAGTCAACATTAATGGAGATACCTTGCACCTCTGGAGGCTGAGTCACGTTTGCTAATAAAGAAGGTTGCAGTGACTAATTAACTGTAAATGAGTGAATTATTTTGCCCTGAAGTTAGCCATGATGATAAGCTAGCCTTCTAAAACCATTTACAATTACAGAACGTGTTCATATGAACCGATAAGACACTTGATTGATCACCATGTGGGTGCTAGCAAGCCGACAGCATGCTTGGTAGTGCTAGGTATCAACAGCCATCCAGCACAGACTGGAAGCTATCGTGAGCCTCCATTTGTTAATCACGCCGCAATATGACCTAACAATGGCATAATATTCAGCTTTCCCCAACTTAAGTCCCGCCATGTTCACCGAGTTCCTCTCGCCATGCTCGCCTCCTTCTGTTGAAAATGAATGGGCTCCGTCATTTTGTCGGAGGGCATCATTGGGTCTTAGTTGGCAATCGCTTCTACACTATTTTTCTAGCTACTGTAGTGCTGCCATTTCGATAATCTGTCTCCAGAAATTATGAGGTGTGTTAATTGTGTTAACATTTTACCATTGTGACGCTGATATATTCACATCCACTTTCTAGGCACATACTAAGAATTATTCTCGCTCTGGGAGACCAAGCTTCACAGTTCCTACAGTTTGAATGTGGCAATACATTTGGCATGAGTATTAGTTGTTAATATGTACTTGACCCTACCTTTCTCTAGAGCCTCTTGAAATGCAGATGGCACCACTATCTTCCCTGTTTTCCCATTCTGGCTCCACAGCTTGAGGACTGACATTTTTTCTGGGGTGTTCCAAAATATTATAAACATAACTTGAAATATATGTTGTTGTTTTTTTTACAAAAGATCTAATCAAAGAGACCATACTTTTAAATGTGTTGAAGGTAGGCACTGCAGACATTGAAATGAGCGTGATGCAATACTTTGCTCTCACACAGTCACACTTAGTATCTGCGTATCTCACTAAAACAGCGGAGAAGTTTAGCCTCGCTCGTCAATGCTCTTAGTTCTTGTCTTAATTGATCCACTACTGCTGTTTATTTTGTGCAACTATGTCATCTTGCCGAGTCTACCATTAAGCAACAATCACCAAACAAGTGACTGAAGGAAAAGATTGTCTATTCGAGTGACCGCTCTAACAATGGAAATACATGTCCTTAAAGATGGAAGGCAGAGAGGGCAGATACGCATGTGAACAACATGCAATAGGGATAGATAGGGGACTCATCTTTGTATCTGTGACATTATAGCATCTGTGACAGCATGGGCAGTGCCATCTTCATTTGAAAGTAGTACATTTTCCTCTTCTTCATTGGCTGATTGCTCCAAACATAAGAATCCCCACCAAGTTGACTACTTTAAAATGGCGGAAGCCCTCAATGGCGACGTCTGTGCTAAAACGGGTTATAATCCATGATGAGTCCTCTATCTATGACAACAGGCACAACTCCGACATAAAGTCGTTTTGGGGTAAGTTACTGAAATGCCACGTGCGTCCAACAACCTAACCATTATGAAACTTCTATTCGATCAAATAAGCCTCACATTGCAAATTAGCAATAACATTTTTTGTCGACCAAATTCAATACTCTTATTGACCTCCATACAAAAAGTTAGCACTCTGACTACTGCTATGATATGGGTGGGGGGGTAGGCACACAGTTAGGCAACACTCTACCAGGATACTCCTCCACACTCCATCCCCAAGCTTGAAGAGAACATGTTTCTGACATTCTGTTGCTATGATATACATCATTATCAAAGGCTGTATAATGTGTGAACATATTGGGAGACCAAGCTTCACCATTCCTACAGGGTGGAATTCAATGTTCAGTATTTGGTTAAAGGTTGAACTGAAACAATGGTCTATCAAGAGTTCTGTTAAGGGGACGTTTGCCCTGGATCAGTAGTCCATGCGCTCCCTCGCTATCACCATGATGTGTCTCAGCAAACAAACAGGTTTCTCATAGGGCTCTGTTCAAAAGTAGTGAGATGCACTGTGTAATGTTTGACCAGAGTTTACAGAGTGGGGGGGAGCGCGGTAAGTTGAGTCATTTTTTACCTTCAGCATCACTACATCAAGGGAATATAGTAGTCTTTCTAACAAAGTTATCTACGCATATTTCAGGAGGTTGATTATCCCGGGAAATAAACAGAATGTATGTAAACATTACAGTTTTGAAAACATAGCCTGTCCAAAAAGTGGTCTCTTGACGCAGTTTACCCCGGGTAAGGGGTAAGTTGAGCCTCCTTGGGGTAAGCAGCAGAGCCGGGATGATACCAGTATTTTGATTCTCATTAGTATCGTGACAAGGAATCTAAACAAGAGGCGGATTTAACTTCTTTAGGAAAACAGTCCTAATGTTGGAAACAAACATTAGTTTGCCATCCAGTCACATGTATATATTTTCCAAGCTATAGCTCACACTATTTTACAAACAGCATCTTTTTAAAGGACTAAAGAGTTTGGTCTGCTTTCTGTTTTAATTTTTGCCATGGAAAAAATATACTATGTGATACTGGTATTGTCCCGACCCTAGTAAGTAGGTGATGGTGTCCTGTGACAGTGGGTGATGGTGCAGGTAGGTCAAAGTTTAATTCATGGAATGGGGGTGTGGTATATTGTATATCTTAAATGTATGCCTACATTCAGATATAGATCTCTCTGTTCAACATCACTTACCCATTTTTTGGCCAGTTGTCTGGGACAGGGATGTTGTTTCGATATACTGATTCATAGGCAAGTTCTCTGCATTTGAGGCAACTCAGCCCATGAAACTGGTCTGCGAGATTCTTGATATGTTTAGCAAGCTCAGACTCCATGTCAGATAAGACCTTGTGTTCCTCTGCTACTCTATCATAGCCTTCCTTTCACACAGGTACATGTTCTTTTTGTCAGTGTGTCATTCAGTCCATTTGTTCATCCCTTGCTGCTGCTTGAACGGACTTCTTCCCTTTTCTCACTTCCTTGGCTGCTCTCTCAAGAACCTCATTGTCTCAACGTACCCCAAGGCAAACATTTGGACTGTACAGTATTAGCCCTCACCGCTACAAGGATGCACTTTCATGCTAGGTTTAGGACCTCATATTGTATCTTATAGACCCAAACTGATGTACAAAACAATCTTAGAACTATCTACTTTGGTTGAGATACAATCATCATGAAACTCATGAAACACAGTACATTTATTTGACTTTGTGAAAATATTTTTTGGGACCTAACTTGCTCACCACTTTTTCCATGTGGTTTCTTCCTTCATAGACTCCATGAAATTATGACGTCTTCCTAAAAGTTAGGTCAAATGATATATTTTGTGTATGGTTTCCTAGAAACAAGGGGTGGCTCAACTAACCCTTTTACTCAACTTACCCCACTCTACCCTACAGGATGCAATCTAGGAAACATGGCATTTTGGCAACAGTAGGCTTCACACGATTAACGTCCTGCGCCTCAATGTGTTATAGCCGCTACCTGCTGGCTGCTGGCTGCTGGTGAATGCTGGAGGTGTGGGCTGATTCAACATGTAGAATCATTGTGAAATTAACTGGAAATGGGGCCCAATATTCTGGTCAGAGGCACTCGGCCGTCTCTTTTTCTGGGGGTTTTCTCACTAAGAACTTCTGAACTTCCAGTATTAGATGTGTTGTTCCTTTATTCATATTCCAGTTGAGACCGATCCCTGTTCTTTCTCTAGGTCAAGGATGTCAATAACAATGCTGAAGCATTTTGTGTTTTTGTGTAACTAATCAGAGAGACTAAACAAACACTTAGAAGCTGTGTGTGTGTGTGTGTGTGTGTGTGTGTGTGTGTGTGTGTGTGTGTGTGTGTGTGTGTGTGTGTGTGTGTGTGTGTGTGTGTGTGTGTGTGTGTGTGTGTGTGTGTGTTTTGTTTAACTATCCCTGTAGGGACCAGAAGTCCTCACATGGATAGTAAAACAAGGAAAATTGAGACAAGTGGGGACATTTCGCTGGTCCCCATGAGGAAAAATGCTAATTTAGGCTTTGAGCTTAGGTTTAGAGTTACAATTAGGGGTAGGTTTAGAATTAAGGTTAGGTATGGTTTTAGGGGTTAAGGTTAGGATTGAGGTTAGAGTTATGGTTATGGTTATGGTTAGGTTAAGGGTTAGGTTTAGAATTAAGGTTAGAGTTAGGTATGGTTTTAGGGGCTAAGGTTAGGAGTGAGGTTAGGGTTATGGTTAGGTTGAGGGTTAGGTTTAGAATTAAGGTTAGCGTTAGGTATGGTTTTAGGGGTTAAGGTTAGGAGTGAGGTTAGGGTTATGGTTAGGTTAAGGGTTAGGTTTAGAATTAAGGTTAGAGTTAGGTAATGGTTTTAGGGGTTAAGGTTAGGATTGAGGTTAGGGTTATGGTTAGGTTAAGGTTTAGGTTAAGGGTTAGGGTTAGAGTTAGGACAGTGTGTGTGTGTACTCTGTGGATACCCACAGTGCCCTATAAACTGTTCTCTTTACAGGGCCGAGGACATGGCTGCCGTTGTTACTCTTTCACTTCTCACATTGGAAAACACAATGAGCCCATAGAGAAAACACCAGACTGGTGAATGTGTGTTTTATGTCACCATGGACTCTTTCCATCCACTTGTACTGTATAATGGCATTGATTCATTCAGCTGGATGCATAAATTCATTTTGTTACTGTTATTACTCTGAGGTATGTATACAGTTCAGCCAGGTTTTTGAGGCCAAGTTCATCAGGTTGGACATAAAATATGGTCTCTTGATATGCTGCAGTATACTTTATGTATCCTGAATTGTTATTGTGTGTTAACTTTTCTTCAGTGAGCAGGTTTTTCAGCTAAATATGGTGTCCAAGGTCATTGGATGGCAATGGAAGTTGGTGTAAAATTGTTACCTCATTGTTAAAACCAACTATTTTTGGCATTAAACTGGTTTTATGGTACAAGAGGTGAGTGGAGTCTGAGCAGAGATATAACACAACTGTGGTTTTGTGGAGGATCTGCACCGAGCTCTGCACACATCCTCATGTCTGTAACAAAGTAGAGGATCTGCACTGAGCTCTGCACACATCCTCATGTCTGTAACAAAGTAGAGGATCTGCACCGAGCTCTGCACACATCCTCATGTCTGTAACAAAGTAGAGGATCTGCACCGAGCTCTGCACACATCCTCATGTCTGTAACAAAGTAGAGGATCTGCACCGAGCTCTGCACACATCCTCATGTCTGTAACAAAGTAGAGGATCTGCACTGAGCTCTGCACACATCCTCATGTCTGTAACAAAGTAGAGGATCTGCACTGAGCTCTGCACACATCCTCATGTCTGTAACAAAGTAGAGGATCTGCACCGAGCTCTGCACACATCCTCATGTCTGTAACAAAGTAGAGGATCTGCACCGAGCTCTGCACACATCCTCATGTCTGTAACAAAGTAGAGGATCTGAGGATCTGCACTGAGCTCTGCACACATCCTCATGTCTGTAACAAAGTAGAGGATCTGCACTGAGCTCTGCACACATCCTCATGTCTGTAACAAAGTAGAGGATCTGCACCGAGCTCTGCACACATCCTCATGTCTGTAACAAAGTAGAGGATCTGCACTGAGCTCTGCACACATCCTCATGTCTGTAACAAAGTAGAGGATCTGCACTGAGCTCTGCACACATCCTCATGTCTGTAACAAAGTAGAGGATCTGCACTGAGCTCTGCACACATCCTCATGTCTGTAACAAAGTAGAGGCAAACTGCGAGCTCTGTGTTTCTGATTGATTGTCTGTAGTGGTGGGGGACGTACTTCCTGTTGGCTGTAGCGTCAATAGTTAACGAACATCCATAGCTAGCTATTGAGCGTAACCCAACGAAGTCTATGTTGACAATGTATCCCACATTTTGCCAGAAAAACTTTGTTCAAAGCTTACGCCAAACGTTGTGAATTTTGGGAAACTACCAATCAAATAGCTAGCTCCGTAGCTATACTAGCTAGCTATCTACATTACTTTTGTTGCATTTTGAGTTTTTATGCAGGCACAGCGAACCCCACAGATGGCATAAATGCCTGATGGGTGTGGAGGGCCGTAAACACTTTAAGCATAATTAAGGTTTTAGTCTTCATCGAGGCATGTCCATAATTTCCCGTTCAAATGATGCAGTATGTTGATGAGATCATATTGCGCGCGGTACGTGATAAAGCCGAACTTGATGTCAGAGTGATGTCATCCTGACCTGTTGGGCTATAGGTGAGCCCTGAGTCGGTCTGACATGTGGCTTTGTGATGGTGTCATCACTTCCACATCTCATATATCCCTATGTTTATATTAACTGTGTGAAGGCAGCAGTGAGAAGATATGCTCAGATGTCACTGTCTGTCTCTCCCTCTCTTGCTCTCTTTCTCTCTCTCTCTCTCTCTCTTCATCTCTCGCTCCACGATTTCCTGGTTGCTAAAGTTCTAATAGTTTGCCTAATTTCAGTTTATGTGACAAAACAAGCGATGTATAGTGTAGAGAATCATTGTAACATCTGTGAAATATATTTTCAATATCCAAAAAGATGGTATTTTCAGCTGTTTGAAGCTGGTGTACAAAACCAAAAGCAAAAAATGCAAAAGCAAAACGTAAGAACGGGAAGCATAGAAATAGCGCACATAGAACAAGTCTCCCGCTTCTTGGACTTGCTTTTAATACGAAAGATAGATCTATAACTTGAATTTGTCCTGGTCGCCCAATAAGTTACATATTGCAGCTTTAAGAGCCGGTAGTGATCTATAACTGTGAAACAATACTGCAATCTGCAGCCTCATTCTCCCCCTTATAGCCTGGCTTTACTGCTTCTCCTGTGGAAATTAGATTCCATAGATGCACCCCACTAGTTCCTGCATCTAATCTGTAATCAATTTGTTTGCAGTTGCCTACAGTCCAAGGCGAGTCGGAGGGGTGATTGTGTGACTGAGCTTGCCTCAGAGCCAAGATAAATGCCTTCTGGACTTGAATAAATGAGTTCCCCTGACCATGGTCATATAAGTGGTTCACGAAAAACAACAATTTTTTCCATCTTACTCACGCTCTCTTCATTACACAGCCCACCCCCCACCCCATGCCTCTAGCGTATTGCTTATTTGGATTCTACCTTCCATTTGTTGCTACAGATGGTACTATTCTTGACCTTATCTGTCTATAAACCCACAGACAACTACATTTATGCAAGTTCCCTGCCCTTCTTTGTCAAGTGGAGAGAATGCGTTATTGAAACGACCATTGCATAAGTTACATGTCTCTGTCTTTTTGCTGCTAACACATGTAAAGTGGGAGCGGGCTGGGAATTTTAAAGAGCAGATTATTCCGAGTGCCATTGAGCTTTTTGCTCATTTTCTCTGAAAGCGGCAATTATTTTTTTTTCACGTGCTTTAACGAACTGTCATTTGAATAATTGCATCTAATACTTGTTTTCACAACATTCGGTATGCAGACTGTCTGTTGTTGAATGGGAGATCATTAGATGTGGGCAGACAGGTTGCATTTAGGATGACAGCAGTGTCCTCCATTGGGTTTGCTCCTGCCATGTTTGACATTAAAGAAAGCATTGTTGATGTGTATTCAGTAATGTCAAAAGTTCTTAACATTGTGGATAGAAATAGACTGAATCCCTGTTCTACAACATAGACAATCATATCTGTCATAATACATTTCTTTCTGAATGTTTTCTAACGTTGCACCCCCCTGAACAGACCCATGGACTCTTCCTCAGGTGAATGTGGGGATGTTAAAAGAGAGTCACTTGGAAATGGCAACCTCTCTCCTTCTCTGGACGTATATTTCAAGATACAGACTAGACCAGAAAGAGGGATATGATAAGGAAATAGTTCAAACACTGATTGAATTGTGATAAAAGGATTCCTGTCTAATCATGTTTTCCATCAGTTAATAGTATTGTTAGTGTTCTACACCAGTAACAATACTGAATGTTATCTGTACATGAAACTTGGTCTATGAAGTGTGACCATCTGATTGTATCCTAATAAGTGTGCAGAGCAGCACATTGGTTCAGAGTTCACATGTATCCCTCCAGAACATGTACCAGTTACTGCTCTTCTCATCGTCTCACAGAGTGTGTGTGGGAGTGTGTCAGCAAGCATCTCTCCCCTGCGGCTAAGCTAAGAGCTCCTGCACAGAGCAGACCAGACTGCTTTAAACAGGCTCTTAACAGGCATCTCGTAGATGGCTCTGCCTCCTGCCTCCACCCCAAAGGACACCTTCCCTCCGCCCACACATTTCCCCATTGTGCCTGAAAAAAAAAAAGTTAAACTGTGGAAAAATTTCAAAATGTCTTTCTCTCTTCAATTCCAGTGATATAATGCTTACCAATGGTCTGATGGATCGGTCTCTCTCTCTCTCTCTCTCTCTCTCTCTCTCTCTCTCCCTCCTTACTTGCTCTCCCACCCTCTCTCTCTTCCTTTCTCTCGCTCTCTCCCTCTGTACTGACTCCCCGTCTCTTCCTCTCTCTGTCTTCCTCCCCTCTCCCTCTCTCTCTCTCTCTCTCTCTCTCTCTCTCCTCTCTCTGCTCTCCACTCTCTCTCTCTCTCTCTCTCTCTCTCCCTCCTCTCCCTCTCTCTCTCTCTCTCTCTCTCTCTCTCTCTCTCTCTCTCTCTCTCTCTCTCTCTCTCTCTCTCTCTCTCTCTCTCTCTCTCTCTCTCTCTCTCTCTCTCTCTCTCTCTCTCTCTCTCTCTCTCTCTCTCTCTCTCTCTCTCTCTCTCTCCCTCTCTCTCTCTCTCTCTCTCTCTCTCTCTCTCTCTCTCTCTCTCTCTCTCTCTCTCTCTCTCTCTCTCTCTCTTTCTGTATTTGCCTGTAAATCAACCTAAATAAATATTCTGTTTATATCTCTGCATGCTAACTGCAGTTCCTCTTCAGAAGATCTTTTAGTCCCCTGTTTTGTTTCATTTCAGACGTGCTTGTTGCCAACTAATGTCATAATCCATTTGTTAAATAAGCCTTCTGAAATCCACTGTGCCGAGACGATCCACGGATAGGACAGAGAGACATAAACAACAAGCAACATCTGATCCTGCGGTGTGTGTGTGTGCAATTTCCACTGGGAAAGAAACACAAAGCAGAAAGTTACTCCAAAATGGGCCTGGTCTGTGGTTCCTCCGGGGAAGGTCTGGAGTTCAGAACCCCACAGAGTGCCTAGAGTGGGGCTATGAGACAGGCCAGGGGTGGATGATGGAGCCCTGGTTCTCCAGGGTTAGGTCTGAACACACAGCTCCAGAGTGCCTGAAGTGGAGCAAGGAAGCAGGCACTATGGGCCACGCATGGGGTAGTGGGCAACTGATGACTACATTTAGAGGGAGGTAGGGAGGGAGGGAGTTGGGGGGGTGATTAAGAAGCCCCCTCCTTAGAGGACCATTTATTCCAGGTTACAGTTATTGTGTGGCGAGTCAGTTCTGTTCGTGACACCGGCTGATTGACCTAATGGAGTGAAAGTGTTAGGTCTGTTCAGTCTCAATGTCACAATCTGTCGGTGGTGACACTGTCCCTATGTGTCTGCTGCGGGCACAACTCCAGACACTTTCTGTTAGTCGGCCAATAAACAACTCAGGAAATCAAGGGTACAGAAAGGTGGCCTCTTTTACAGCAATCCGCAGATAAAAATGTAGTGAAGGTAAATAAATAAAATATGGGTTTAGAGTTGACCACCACAAGTCTGGGTTTAGAGTTGACCACCACAAGTCTGGTTTTAGAGTTGACCACCACTAGTCTGGGTTTAGAGTTGACCACCACTACTCTGGGTTTAGAGTTGACCACCACAAGTCTGGGTTTAGAGTTGACCACCACAAGTCTGGGTTTAGAGTTGACCACCACTACTCTGGGTTTAGAGTTGACCACCACTACTCTGGGTTTAGAGTTGACCACCACTAGTCTGGGTTAAGAGTTGACCACCACTACTCTGGGTTGACCACCACTACTCCGGGTTAAGAGTTGACCACTACTACTCTGGGTTTAGAGTTGACCACCACTACTCTGGGTTTAGAGTTGACCACCACTACTCCGGGTTTAGAGTTGACCACCACTACTCCGGGTTAAGAGTTGACCACCACTACTCTGGGTTTAGAGTTGACCACCACTACTCCGGGTTAAGAGTTGACCACCACTACTCTGGGTTTAGAGTTGACCACCACTACTCTGGGTTTAGAGTTGACCACCACTACTCTGGTTTAGAGTTGACCACCACTACTCTGGTTTAGAGTTGACCACCACTACTCTGGGTTTAGAGTTGACCACCACTACTCTGGGTTTAGAGTTGACCACCGCTACTCTGGGTTTAGAGTTGACCACCACTACTCTGGGTTTAGAGTTGACCACCACTACTCTGGGTTTAGAGTTGACCACCACTACTCTGGTTTAGAGTTGATCCCAGATCTGTATCTAGGGAAACTTCACCCCAGAGCTTTTGAAATATCCACATTGAGGTTGCAGTAACATTGCAGGTTGAATGGGTTTAGTTCTCTAAACTGAATGGACATGAGTTCAGACTTCAGATAACATGGTACTGAGATAAGTGGATTTTACTATATCAAATTATATTCCATTTTCCTCTGAGCACCACACACTGAGCACATTCGGCCAGAACATTGAATTTGCTGTGGCCCCCCTCTCCCTGGTTACAATCCATATTCTCTCTCTCTCTAAGTGTAGATTATATTATAAATATATGACTAATGCTAAGCCTTTTTCTCCACACAACTAGCTTTCTTGTGTTGCATACTTGCGTAGGGTATAAAGTAGGCTTTATAACTACTTTGAATCTAGAGCTGAGTTGTCAGCCCTATAAGGTCATTGTATCTAAGTATACCTTAGTTAATCTTGAAACAAAATAGTATTTTTCTGCCAGTTAATGCATCAGTAAATAGGCTGCCAAGTTTGGATTAGTGTTCATTTACCTGTCAACTAAACCTGTGTGACAGATACAGATGGAACGGGACAGGTAATGGTAGAGCTGAGAGAGAGACAAGCAGAGAGACAAGCAGAGAGAGAGAGATTACAGACCAGGAGCTCTATAAGACACTTTAGGCTCTCAAATTTAAAAAGGCATGCGGACCTGATGGAATCCTAAATCAGATGCTCAAACTCACTAGTACAAACTTTCAATTGGCTATATTAAAACGGTTTAATTTGATCCTGAGTGTAGGTTATTTCCCTTACATCTGGAATCAAGGACTCATAACCCCAATCTTTAAGAACGGAGACAAATTTGACCCTAACAATTACAGAGGTATTTGTGTGAACAGTGCAGCATTAAAATTGGTAAGAAAATAACAGAATTCTTTAACCAGGGGCGGGGCCTTCGTGAGGGTTGCAATCTGAGCCCTGCACTCTTCAATATTTACAATTAACTAATTGGCCACTATTATTGAAAAATCCTCAGCCCCTGGTGTTAGTCTCCACAATTCAGAAGTTAAATGCCTACTCTTCGCAGATGACCTATGCCTGCTGTCACCCACAGCACATGGCCTACAGCAGAACCTGGACCTGCTAGAGCAGTACTCCCAGACCTGGGCCCTGGCATTAAACCCCAAAAATACTAAAATAATGATTTTCCAGAGAAGATCCAGATCTCAGGGAATTAGACTAAAGTTCTCAATTTGTACAAAATATATAGAGTACTGTACACACTACAATTACTCAGGTTTAAAAATAAGCTCAACTGGACACCTTAATGAGGCAGTGAATGAACTGAGAGAGAAAGCATGCAGGGCGTTCTACACCATTAAAAAGCACATTCAAATTGAAATACCTATTAAAATTTGGCTAAAACTAATTGAATGTCTCATTGAACCAATTGCACTTTTATGGCAGTGAGGTGTGGGGTCCACTTGCAAAACAAGATTTCATCAAATGGGACAAACACCCCATTGAAACCCTGCATGCAGAGTTCTGTAAGATTACCTACATGGCCAGAGGAAAACTACAAACAATGCATGCAGGGCAGAATTAGGCTAATATCCACTAATAATAAAAACTCAAAAAAGAGCAATTAAGTTTTGGAAACATCTAAAATACAGTGACCCCCCTCTCATATCATTACCAAGCCCTGCAATGCCAAGAGCTGAGCAAAGAAAATAGTCCCCTCATCCAGCTGGTCCTGGGGCTGAGTTCACAAACCTGTTCTACTAACACACTGAAGCCTCAGGACCAGAACATCCAATCAATCAGGATAAACCAAATTACAACACAGTCAAAACAAAACTACATTGCTTATTGGGAAACACAAGCACAAGAACAAAGCAAAATGCAGTGCTATCTGGCCCTAAATCGACAGTACACTGTGGCTAACTATTTGACCATGGTTACTGATCAAAACCTTAGAAAAACCTTGACAAAGTACAGGCTCAGTGAGCACGGCCTTGCCATTGAGAAGGTTAGACACAGGAAAACCTGGCTCCCTGTAGAGGAAAGGCTGTGCAACCCCTGCACAACAGCAGAACCTGAGACGGAGCTGCATTTCCTGACAAAATGTCAAAAATATAAAACAATTAGAGAGTGTCATTTCCCCAAATTTGAAACCCTTATTCAAGGTTTCAAAGACCTCTCTGATGAGAGTAGGTTACCCGTCCTGTTGGGAGAGGACTACATTGCTGCCTGCCATAAGTTGAGGGACAGTGTCTGACAGACCAATCATCCTGCACATGTACTCTACTGTATGCTTATTGTTATTGTTGAATGTATGGTTATTTTGACCCTTGGTTATTGTTGTTACTGTTGTCCCGTTGACAATTTTGATTCTCATTTTTATTTATTTTTATATTGTAAATATCCAAAATAAGCTTTGACAATATGTACATTGTTATGCCAATATGTACATTGTCATGCCAAGAAAGCGAATTGAATTGAATTGAGAGACCATGAGAGAGAGAGAGAGAAGCAGAAAGAGAGAGAAAGAGAAGCAAGTAATAACAGAGTTTATTGATTATTGCTCCCTATTTTTGTTTTTGACAAGCTGACAGCAACAAGTAGAGAGAGACATAGGGTTGTGCTTAAACAGATCTCTCTCTCCTCTGCCCTCTCTCTCTCTCCCTCTTCTCTCTCCCCTGCCCTGTCTCTCTCCCTATTCTCTCTCCCCTGCCCTCTCTCTGCCTCCTCTCTCTCCCCTGCCCTGTCTCTCTGCCTCCTCTTTCTCCCTCCTCTCTCTCCCCTGCCCTCTCTCTCTCCTCTTCTCTCTCCCCTGCCCTGTCTCTCTTCCTCCTCTCTCCCCTGCCCTCTCTCTCCCTCCTCTCTCTCCCCTGCCCTCTCTCTCTCTCCCTCCTCTCTCTCCCCTGCCCTCTCTCTCTCTCTGCCTCCTCGCTCTCCCTCCTCTCATTCCCCTGCCCTCTCTCTCTCTCCCTCCTCTCTCTCCCCTGCCCTCTCTCGCTCTCCCTCCTCTCTCTCCCTGCCCTCTCTCTCCCTCCCTCCTCTCTCCCTGCCCTCTCTCTCCCTCCTCTCTCTCCCTGCCCTCTCTCTCCCTCCTCTCTCTCCCCTGCCCTGTCTCTCTCCCTGCCCTCTCTCTCTCCCTGCCCTCTCTCCCCTGCCCCTCTCTCCCTCCCCTCCCCTGCCCTCTCTCTCCCTCCTCTCTCTCCCCTGCCCTGTCTCTCTCCCTCCTCTCTCTCCCCTGCCCTCTCTCTCCCTCCTCTCTCTCCCCTGCCCTGTCTCTCTCCCTCCTCTCTCTCCCCTGCCCTGTCTCTCTCTCTCCCTCCTCTCTCTCCCCTGCCCTGTCTCTCTCCCTCCTCTCTCTCCCCTGCCCTCTCTCTCTCCTTGCCCTCTCTCTCCCTCCTCTCTCCCCTGCCCCCCTCTCTCTCCCTGCCCTCTCTCTCTCTCCTCCTCTCTCTCCCCTGCCCTCTCTCTCCTTCCTCTCTCTCCCTCCTCTCTCCCCTGCCCCTCTCTCCCTCCCTCCTCTCTCTCCCTCCTCTCTCGCTCCCTGCCCCTCTCTCCCTCCTCTCTACCTCCTCTCTCCCCTGCCCTCTCTCTCCCTCCTCTCTATCCCCTGCCCTGTCTCTCTCCTTCCTCTCTCTCCCCTGCCCTGTCTCTCTCCCTCCTCTCTCTCCCCTGCCCTCTCTCTCCATCCTCTCTCTCCCCTGCCCTGTCTCTCTCCCTCCTCTGTCTCCCCTGCCCTGTCTCTCTTCCTCCTCTCTCTCCCCTGCCCTGTCTCTCTCCCTCCCTCTCTCTCCCCTGCCCTCTCTCTCCTCCTGCCCTCTCTCTCCCCTGCCCTGTCTCTCTCCCTCCTCTCTCTCCCCTGCCCTGCCCTGTCTCCTCCTCCTCTCTCTCTCCCTCCTCTCTCTCCCCTGCCCTGTCTCTCTCCCTCCTCTCTCTCCCCTGCCCTCTCTCTCTGCCCCCCTCTCCCTGTCTCTCTCCCTCCTCTCTCTCTCCCTCCTCTCTCCCCTGCCCTGTCTCTCTCCCTCCTCTCTCTCCCCTGCCCTCTCTCCCTCCTCTCTCTCTCACCTGCCCTGTCTCTCTCCCTCCTCTCTCTCCCCTGTCCTCTCTCTCCCTCCTCTCTCTCCCCTGCCCTGTCTCTCTCCCTCCTCTCTCTCTCCCTCCTCTCTCTCCCCTGCCCTGTCTCTCTCCCTCCTCTCTCTGCCCCCCCTGCCCTCTCTCTCTCGCCCTCCTCTCTCTCCCCTGCCCCCTCTCTCCCTCCTCTCTCACTCCTCTCTCCCCTGCCCCCTCTCTCCCTGCCCTCTCTCTCCCTCCTCTCTCGCTCCCTGCCCCTCTCTCCCTCCTCTCTCGCTCCCTGCCCTCTTTCTCTACCTCCTCTCTTTCTCTCTCTCTCTCCCTCCTCTCCTTCTCTCTCTCTCTCTCTCTTTCCCTCTCTTGCTCTTCTCTTGCTGAGTCTAATGTGTTATCAGATGTACAGTGGTAGCAGAGGGGGAGTGACACACATGTAGAGAACAGACCCAGCATTGAGCTCCGTCTATCCCCACTGAGGCAGCCTCTCGCTGGGGGAGCGGAGGCCCGGGAGCTGCCTGTCCTGGAAGTCAGCCAACCGCCCAATCAATTGAACCTGGAGTCAATAGAACCAAGGGGAGAAATGGTTCTAACTCCTTGACGGAATCTTAACCTTAGAAGGTCTAACAGAAAAAGTGGAAAGATCTCCAACGAGATCTTCAGTTCCCTCACAACTTCTCTATCTCTCCCTCTGTCACCTGTCACTCCTTGTTACTTCAAACACAACCTCTACCTGTCCCTCTTTCCCCTCTCTTTCACTCCCTCATCCATCCTTACTTTCCTCTATCCTCCGGTGCTCCAATACATGGAAGGATTCTGTCCGTTTTCTTTCTTTCTTTCTGAAAGGAGCATTTGCGTCAGCCAGCCAATCAACTGATTCACGGCACTTCTGAAGGGGGTGCTCGGAAGGGTCAGCCAGCAATCAACTGATTCACGGCACTTCTGAAGGGGGTGCTCCTGGAAGTCGTCAGCCAGCCAATCAACTGATTCACGGCACTTCTGAAGGGGGGTGATTCACGGCACTTCTGGGGGTCTTAACCTTCGTCAGCCAGCCAATCAACTGATTCACGGCACAGCGTTCAACTTTGCGTCAGCCAGCCAATCAACTGATTCACGGCACTTCTGAAGGGGGTGCTCGGTTCGTTGCGTCAGCCAGCCAATCAACTGATTCACGGCACTTCTGAAGGGGGTGCTCGGTTCGTTGCGCCAGCCAGCCAATCAACTGATTCACGGCACTTCTGAAGGGGGTGCTCGGTTCGTTGCTCAGCCAGCCAATCAACTGATTCACGGCACTTCTGAAGGTGCTCGGTTACGTTCGTCAGCCAGCCAATCAACTGATTCACGGCACTTCTGAAGGGGGTGCTCGGTTCGTTTCAGCCAGCCAATCAACTGATTCACGGCACTTCTGAAGGGGGTGCTCGGTTCGTTGCGTCAGCCAGCCAATCAACTGATTCACGGCACTTCTGAAGGGGGTGCTCGGTTCGTTGCGTCAGCCAGCCAATCAACTGATTCACGGCACTTCTGAAGGGGGTGCTCGGTTCGTTGCGTCAGCCAGCCAATCAACTGATTCACGGCACTTCTGAAGGGGGTGCTCAGCCGTTGCGTCAGCCAGCCAATCAACTGATTCACGGCACTTCTGAAGGGGGTGCTCGGTTCATTGCGTCAGCCAGCCAATCAACTGATTCACGGCACTTCTGAAGGGGGTGCTCGGTTCATTGCGTCAGCCAGCCAACTTCTGAAGGGGGTGATTGTTGCGTCAGCCAGCCAATCAACTGGCACTTCTGAAGGGGGTGCTCGGTTCGTTGCGTCAGCCAGCCAATCAACTGATTCACGGCACTTCTGAAGGGGGGGTGCTCGGTTCGTTGCGTCAGCCAGCCAGCCAACTGAATCACGGCACTTCTGAAAGGGGGGTGCTCGGTTAATTTTAGTGGCTGACCCACTTCCATGTGAATGAAAGAAAAACATATACAACATCCTATTTATTGATAGTCTCTGTAGAAGGGCCGGGGCCCGAATCAGTTGGAGGGAACCTTAACCTAGTAGTGTAAGAGCACCTCCTGCACCATACTGTGATTAGAAAGGAGGAAGCCCTCCTTAAAACAGCAAACGCAGAGTTCCAGTGTTGTTAGCTTTTGGTTAAACTTTACCTTGCATGTATACTGTGTTATACTTACATTAGATTAGAAACAGATTTTTTCTGCACAAAAATATCTACAAATGTGTTGTGGAGACACTGAGCAATGGTTGTGTAAACATCTTTGTGCAGACATGTCAGTTGTATCATAACCCATTGTGTCAAATGATTTGTAGATCAGTTGTACAACCTGAGTGTGTACAGGGGCCTAGTCAATGACTACTGTGCTTTTTACAACACCTGTACAGTATAATAGTTTCTCTGTACTAAGGCCAAATCCCCTTGATGCGTCGCTATATTCTAAACTTTATGTAAAAGAGTTATGTGTAATTAGTTTAACATTTTTCTTCAGGAAAATTACTCTTTCTGATATTCTGTTTTATCACATAGGTGTGTGTGTGTGTGTGTGTGTGTGTGTGTGTGTGTGTGTGTGTGTGTGTGTGTGTGTGTGTGTGTGTGTGTGTGTGTGTGTGTGTGTGTGTGTGTGTGTGTGTGTGTGTGAATGTGCTGAGCACCATTTGTCCCCCAAAGAAGAGGGTTAAATCACTTCCCCCTTCCTGTTGCAGCTGGAGACACACACACATAAAAACACCTCACTACACACACACACACACACACACACACACACACAGTTCAAAGCGACGACCTGGAGCAGTCTTACGGCATCAGTGGAACAAAGGCAGGATTCATACTACTAAACTTGCTAAGGTCAGCTTCTAAAAAAAACTCTCAGCCGCCCAGTTCCAGAATATGGCAGTAAATGAGCTGCTGTTTTGGTGCCGATCTCCGCTCTGGCCTCTCTAGGTAGAAGTTGCCCCCAGGCATAGATCTAGGACCAGCTTACCACTTTTTATAATTCTAACCGTAACCATTAGAGGAGAAGCTCCTAACATGACCATAGATCAGTGGGGAAACCTCCTACTCCACACTGAACCACAACTCTACATGGCAGCATAACCCACCTGTGCCATTTCATTTAGCTATAGACAAGTCAGTTAAGAACAAATGTTATTTACATTGACGGCCTACCCTGGCGACGTGGGCCAATTGTGCACCGCCCTATGGGACTCCCAATCACAGCCAGAACCAGCCTGGATTCAAACCGGGGACTGTAGTTTTTATTTTACCTTTATTTAACTAGGCAAGTCAGTTAAGAACAAATTCTTATTTCCAATAACGGCCTAGGAACAGTGGGTTAACTGCCTGTTCAGGGGCAGAATGACAGATTTGTACCTTGTCAGCTCGGCGATTTGAACTTGCAACCTTTCGGTTACTAGTCCAACGCTCTAAACACTAGGCTACCCTGCCTAGTGGCGCTGAGATGCAGTGCCTTGGACCTCTGCGTCACTCGGGGGGGGGGGTCCAGACCCCTTGGTATAGGCTGTAATACACTTCAGATACATCCCAAATGGCAACGTATTCCCTACAGAGTGCACTTAGCCATAGGGCTCTGGTCAAAAGTAGTGCACTATGTAGGAAATAATAAGGGAATGGGGTGCCATTTGGGACCCAGCCTTACATACACTTTGGATGCAATCTTACATCCATGTTAGCTGCACTACCAGCACTAGCTAATGCAGCCCAGCCCCATTGGTCATTAGAGTCCTATTACAGCCAGTGGACCCTTCATCGTCACTCAGAGTCCATCAGAGCTCTTCCTGTCTGTAAGGCATATAATGAACCTATCATAATCCCCATCAACACTGCTCTGTCTGCCTGACAGTTTGTGTTCGTCCCAAATGGCATCCTATTTCTTGTGTAGTGCACTACTTTTGACCAAGGGTTTCCCATAGGGCTCTGGTCAAAAGTAGTGCACTATATCAGGAACAGTGTGCCATTTGGGCCACATCCTGTCTGTCTGTCAGGCTATTCATCCATGCCTGTTTGTCTCCCCTAGGGCTTATGGGCCCTACACACCTCACGCAAACTACAGAAACGCAGTGACAGAAGTGTCGTTTTTTACACGTAGTTCTACGTAATTTTGTGTGGCAACATTTTTGGAGTGGACCATATACGTCGCTCCGTCACTCTGTTTGCGTGAAGTGTGTAGTGGTCTTTAGACTGAGAGGGTGACCTAATGCTGATAGAGAGAGAGAAGTGAGTGCCTCTGGGATTGCGGGCTGGGGGGGGTTGATTTAAGTTGATTTTAGAACACTCCCGAATGGAACATTCCAATTGGTGATGTCATAAAGGCCTGCCAACCGACTAGAGTTCATTTGACCTGGAACGTCAGAATAGAATACTTGGATAACGGTAAGGAAATACAACTCATGTCAAAGGTCTAACCCACACACACAAAAACACACACACGCACCCTAGTTAACCTTTGAACGGTGTGTTTTTGACAGCATTCACTCACACCCTCACTCCTGACTGCGGCCAGTCAATTCTGCTGAGCCAGGAAGAAGCAAGCGTTTTTTCTTCTTTTTCATCTCCCCTTCCACCAAATCCCCAGTCCTCCAGTGGGTTTATAGGCAGTCCTTGTGTATTCATTCACCAGAGACTAGGGGTTTTTCCCTCTATAGGAATAGAGGAAGAGGGACGTCTTTATGAGGGGTAATTCTATCTGACAGTGGAGGGGAAAGGAGAGGAGGGGAGAGGGGAGGAGAGGAGGGGAGAAGAGGGGGAGGGGGGGGGGAGGGAGAGAGGAGAGAGAGGAGGGGAGAGGAGAGGAGGGGGAGAGAGGGGGAGAGGGGAGGAGAGGGAGGGGAGAAGGGGGGGGGAGGAGAGAGGAGGGGGGAGGAGGGGAGGGGGAGGGAGGAGGGGAGAGGAGGGGGAGAGAGGAGGGGAGAGGAGGGGGGAGAGGAGAGAGGAGGGGAGAGCTGAAAGCTGATGGATTGCGAGAGAGAAGGAAAAGGAGTAGGGGTTGCTGTGTACACAGGGAGTACACAATGGCAGAATACTTACCACTGTGACGGACTCTAAATTAAGAAAATCCTTGACTATGTACAGATTCAGTGAGCATAGCCTTGTTATTGAGAGAGGCCGCCGTAGACAGACTATGTGCCCATTGCACACAAAATGAGGTGGAAACTGAGCTACACTTCCTAACCTCCTGCTAAATGTATGACCACATTAGAGACACATATTTCCCACAGATAACACAGACCCACAAAGAATTTGAAAACAAATTAAACATTGATAAGCTCCCATATCTGTTAGGCGAAATACCGCAGTGTGCAGTCACAGCAGCAAGGTTTGTGGCCCGTTGCCATGAGAAAGGGGAACCATTGGAGCACAAACAACATTGTAAATACAACCTATATTTATCTGTTTTATTTATTTTCCCTTTCATACTTCAACTACTTGCACATTCTTACAACACTGTACATAGCCAATAATATTACATTTTAAATGTTAAACTTTTGTGATCTTAACTAAGGTTTCCCTTGTTTATTTCCCTTTTGTTTACTGTCTAGATCTTCAGTTTCTTGGCAATTTCTCGCATGGAACAGCCTTCATTTCTCATAACAAGAATAGACTGACAAGTTTCAAGGCCATTTTGAGCCTGTAATCGAACCCACAAATGCTGATGCTCCAGATACTCAACTAGTCACAAGAAGGCCAGTTTTATTGCTTCTTTAATCAGAACAACCGTTTTCAGCTGTGCTAACATAATTGCAAAAGGGTTTTCTAATGATCAATTAGCCTTTTAAAATTAAAAACTTGGATTAGCTAACACAACGTGCCATTGGAACACAGGAGTGATGGTTGCTGATAATGGGCCTCTGTACGCCTATGTAGATATTCCATTAAAAATCAGCCGTTTACAGCTACAATAGTCATTTACAACATTAACAACGTCTACACTGTTTTTCTGATCAATTTGAAGTTATTTTTGTGGACAAATAGGTGCTTTTCTTCAAAAAACAAGGACATTTCTGGCTAATCCCAAACTTTTGAAAGGTAGTTTATATTTCCAATGCCAATAAAACCCTTTGAATTTGTAAGGACCGACGCTGGAGTTGAGAAGCAGGTACGGGGAGTCAAACATTTAATGAGGAACAGACAAGGAACAAGACAGGAACAGTGCCAGCACACGGGTAACAAAACAACAAACTAATGTTGATGTGGAAGCGGGGAACAGAGCTGGGGAACAGACAGATATAGGGAAGGAAATAACAGGTGATTGAGTCCAGGTCCAAATGATCGCTGATGCGCGTGACGAGGGAAGCTGGTGTGCGTAATGATGCTGGCAGATGTGAGTAATGCTTCGGAGGCCGCCGCCCTTGAGCGCCAGGGGGGAAGAGCGGGAGCAGGCGTGACAGAATTGAATTGAGAGAGAGTGTGTCGTTGGGAAAGAGGGGAAGTGTATTTATGAAAAAGTAAGTTAAGAGATACGGAGAGAAGGAGGACGTTGGTCTGGGGATGTATTATGGATTGAGAGACTGAAGGAAGACGAGGAGACAGAGAGAGGTGGCAGTGGGGGAGAGAAGAAGGAAAAATAGGGTTGGTGTTGTGGTGCATTGTGGGGCAGTTGTTCTGATCACACTGTCCAATGGCACTCTATTCCCTACATAGTGCACTAATTTTGACCTGAGCTCTATGGGTGCACTGATGTGCACTATATAGACAATATGGTGTCATTTGGGACGCAATTCTGACTCCTGATGCACGCTGCATGGCTTTCAGGGCCATCTGGCTGTCAGCCAATCACAGGCTACAGAATCAGTGCCACTTCAGTTCAGTGTGTCAGTGCGCACAGCCAGGGAAGGGAGGAGGGAGAGAGAGAGAGAGCGAAGGAGGAGGCAGACAGGGAGAGAGGAGATAGAAAGCATGAGGGAGGGAGGAGATGTAGCTAGGAAGGGAAGGATTAAGAATAGAGAGCGAGAGAGAGAGAGAGAGAGAGAGAAAGTGAAGGAGGCAGGCAGACAGGCATGGAGAGAAGAGAAGGGGGAAGAGGGAGGAGAGACAAGAACCAGCATTGCATCTACCTGCAAACACAGTACTACCCTGCACCACTCCCTACTGCCACTGCAGCATTTATCAATGACATTCTCACAGAGACACAGACGAAGAAACAGTCCTTTCCCCACCCTATCATACATAGTGTTTGGTTCTTCTATCTTATACACAATATATTACAATAATATTCAAATAATACACTGTATTCTCTTTGACAGATACAATAACATTTACAAGACATAATATGAAGCCTAATATGGAATATAGAAATGCAACTCACATATTTGTATTTTATTTTGCCCGGACACATTTTATATCAGATAGAAGAGTTGAATAAATACATATTGATGAGGCAGCTGTCAAAATCTATAACGCCACCTTTCTCATCACTTCTCAGAGAGCTGTGCCTCTGGCTATCATCTCTGTGTTCCAAATGGCACCATTTTCACTATATAGTGCACTACCCTATGGGCCCTGGTGAAAAGTACTGCACTATGTAGGGAATATGGTTCCATTTGGGACACATGATATATCATCACTTCACACTGTACTTCACAACACTGTAGGCCTAAACACTATCTTGTTGTCTTGTTTTCCATTTCATTTAAGCTGTCATGTTTTTCTCCATACAAATCAATGGATAAGAAAAAATATAAAGCTTACTGTGAAATAAATAGTGTTGTATCATCTAGCATTGGATTTCAATTGAGATCATAGCGATAGTACTAGAATTGCTCCTTAAATGTTTTCCTTTATGTAACCTTGAATAAGGCTAGTATGTCTGGGTCAGAGATTGGTGTCTGGTGATATGGCTGCAACACATACACACATATACACACACAGCATGTAATGCATTGCAACTCAGCCAGTCCGGCTATTATGTTGTGTTAAGTAAAGTTGGTCATAAACTAAGGCTCTACCTATAACCTAGTTTTACCACTGCTATAACCCACAGCCATTCAAATAATATTCAATTATGTCACAGCAGCATACCAGCCCTGTTTGTGTGTCTTCTGTGTGTCAGACAAAGTATCTCTGCCTGTCCATCTTTCTTCCTCTCTCTCTCTCTCTCTCTCTCTCTCTCTTTATGTATTTCTCTCTCTCTCTCTTTATGTATTTCTCTCTCTCTCTCTTTATGTATTTCTCTCTCTCTCTCTTTATGTATTTCTCTCTCTCTCTCTCTCTCTCTCTCTCTTCTGTATGTTTCTCTCTCTCTCTCTTTATGTATTTCTCTCTCTTTTCTCTCTCTCTCTCTCTTTATCTATTTCTCTCTCTCTCTCTTTATCTCTCTCTTCTCTCTCTCTCTCTCTTCTCTTTATGTATTTCTCTCTCTCTCTCTCTCTCTCTCTCTCTCTCTCTCTTTATCTCTCTCTCTCTCTCTCTCTATGTATTTCTCTCTCTCTCTCTCTCTCTCTCTCTTTATTTCTCTTCTCTCTCTCTCTCTCTCTCTCTCTCTCTCTCTTTATGTATTTCTCTCTCTCTCTCTCTCTCTCTCTCTTTATCTTCTCTCTCTCTCTCTCTTCTCTCTCTCTCTCTCTCTTTATGTATTTCTCTCTCTCTCTCTCTCTCTTTATGTATTTTCTCTCTCTCTCTCTCTCTCTCTCTCTCTCTCTCTCTCTCTCTCTCTCTATGTCTCTTCTTTCTCTCTCTCTCTCTTTATTATGTATTTTCTCTCTCTCTCTCTTTATGTATTTTCTC
>NW_024609821.1:217500-220000 GCF_018296145.1 Oncorhynchus tshawytscha
TTCTATCTCTTTATGTATTTCTCTCTCTCTCTCTTTATGTATTTCTTTCTCTCTCTCTCTTTATGTATTTCTCTCTCTCTTTATGTATTTTCTCTCTCTCTCTTTATGTATTTCTCTCTCTCTCTCTCTTTATGTATTTCTCTCTCTCTTTATGTATTTCTCTCTCTCTCTCTTTATGTCTTTCTCTCTCTTTATGTTTCTCTCTCTCTCTCTCTCTTTATGTATTTCTCTCTCTCTCTCTCTTTATGTATTTCTCTCTCTCTCTCTTTATGTATATTTCTCTCTCTCTCTCTTTATGTTTTCTCTCTCTCTCTCTCTTTATGTATTTCTCTCTCTCTCTCTCTTTATGTATTTCTCTCTCTCTCTCTTTTATCTTTATGTATTTCTCTCTCTCTCTCTCTCTTCTCTTCTTTATGTATTTCTCTTTCTCTCTTTTTATGTATCTCTCTCTCTTTCTGTTTTCTATCTATCTTTATTTCTCTCTCTCTCTCTTTATGTATATTCTTCTCTTTCTCTCTCTCTCTCTTTATGTATTTCTCTCTCTCTCTCTCTTTATGTATTTCTCTCTCTCTCTCTCTCTCTCTTATGTATTTCTCTCTCTCTCTCTCTTTATGTATTTCTCTCTCTCTCTCTCTCTCTCTCTCTCTTTATGTATTTCTCTCTCTCTCTCTCTCTTTATGTATTTCTCTCTCTCTCTCTCTCTTCTTTATGTATTTCTCTCTCTCTCTCTCTCTCTCTTTATGTATTTCTCTCTCTCTCTTTATATTTCTCTCTCTCTCTCTTTATGTTCTCTCTCTCTCTCTCTCTCTTTATGTTTCTCTCTCTCTCTCTTTATGTTCTCTCTCTCTCTCTCTCTCTCTTTATGTATTTCTCTCTCTCTCTCTCTTTATGTATTTCTCTCTCTCTCTCTTTATGTATTTCTCTCTCTCTCTCTTTATGTATTTCTCTCTCTCTCTCTTTATGTATTTCTCTCTCTCTCTTTATGTATTTCTCTCTCTCTCTCTCTCTTTATGTATTTCTCTCTCTCTCTCTCTTTATGTATTTCTCTCTCTCTCTCTCTTTATGTATTTCTCTCTCTCTCTCTCTTTATGTATTTCTCTCTCTCTTTATGTATTCTCTCTCTCTTTATTTCTTTCTCTCTCTCTCTCTTTATGTATTTCTCTCTCTCTCTCTTTATGTATTTCTCTCTCTCTCTCTCTCTTTATGTATTTCTCTCTTCTCTCTCTCTCTCTCTTTATGTATTTCTCTCTCTCTCTCTCTCTATTATGTTTTTTCTCTCTCTCTTTCTCTTTTTTCTCTCTTTCTCTCTCTCTTTATGTATTTCTCTCTCTCTCTCTTTTTGTGTATTTCTCTCTCTCTCTCTCTCTTTTCTCTCTATTCTCTCTCTCTCTCTCTCTTTATGTATTTCTCTCTCTCTTATGTATTTCTCTCTCTCTCTCTTTATGTATTTCTCTCTCTCTCTTTATGTATTTCTCTCTCTCTCTCTTTTTCTCTCTCTCTCTCTCTTTATGTATTTCTCTCTCTCTCTCTCTTTATGTATTTCTCTCTCTCTCTCTCTTTATGTATTTCTCTCTCTCTCTCTCTCTCTCTTTTTATGTATTTCTCTCTCTCTCTCTCTTTATGTATTTCTTCTCTCTCTTTATGTATTTCTCTCTCTCTCTTCTTTATGTATTTCTCTCTTCTCTCTCTCTTTATGTATTTCTCTCTCTCTCTCTCTTTATGTATTTCTCTCTCTCTCTTTATCTCTTCTCTCTCTCTCTTTATGTATTTCTCTCTCTCTCTCTCTTTATGTATTTCTCTCTCTCTCTTTTTCTCTCTCTCTCTTTATGTATTCTTCTCTCTCTCTATGTTTTGTCTTTCTCTCTCTCTCTCTTTATGTATTTCTCTCTCTCTCTCTCTATTATGTATTTCTATCTCTCTCTCTTTATCTTTTATGTTTTCTCTCTCTCTCTTTATATATTTCTCTCTCTCTCTCTCTTTATGTATTTTCTCTCTCTCTCTTTATGTATTTCTCTCTCTCTCTCTCTTTATGTATTTCTCTCTCTCTCTCTCTTTATGTATTTTCTCTCTCTCTCTTTATGTATTTTTCTCTCTCTCTCTTTATGTCTCTTTATGTTTCTCTCTCTCTCTCTTTATGTATTTCTCTCTCTCTCTCTCTTTATTTATGTATTTCTCTCTCTCTCTCTCTTTATGTATTTTCTCTCTCTCTCTCTCTTTATGTCTTTTCTCTCTCTCTCTCTTTATGTATTCTCTCTTCTCTCTCTCTCTCTCTTTATGTATTTCTCTCTCTCTCTCTTATGTATTTCTTCTCTCTCTCTCTCTTTATGTATTTCTCTCTCTCTCTCTTTATGTATTTCTCTCTCTCTCTCTCTCTCTTTATGTCTTTCTCTCTCTCTCTCTCTCTCTTTATGTATTTCTCTCTCTCTCTCTCTCTTTATGTATTTCTCTCTCTCTCTCTCTCTTTATGTATTTCTCTCTCTCTCTCTTTTATGTATTTCTC
>NW_024609821.1:222500-267500 GCF_018296145.1 Oncorhynchus tshawytscha
TGTATTTTCTCTCTCTCTCTTTATGTCTTTCTCTCTCTCTCTTTATGTATTTCTCTCTCTCTCTTTATGTATTTTTCTCTCTCTCTCTTTATGTATTTCTCTCTCTCTCTCTCTCTTTATTTGTATTTCTCTCTCTCTCTTTATGTATTTCTCTCTCTCTCTCTCTCTTTTCTCTCTCTCTCTCTCTCTTTATTATCTCTCTCTCTTCTCTCTCTCTCTCTTTATGTTTTTCTCTCTCTCTTTATGTATTTCTCTCTCTCTTATGTATCTCTCTCTTTATGTATTTCTCTCTCTCTCTTTATGTATTTTCTCTCTCTCTCTCTTTATGTATTTCTCTCTCTCTGTTTTCTCTCTCTCTCTCTTTATGTATTTCTCTCTCTTTCTCTTTATTTCTCTCTCTCTCTCTTTATGTATTTTTCTCTCTCTCTCTCTCTTTATGTATTTTCTCTCTCTCTCTCTTTATGTATTTCTCTCTCTCTCTCTCTCTTTATGTATTTCTTTCTCTCTCTCTCTTTATGTATTTCTCTCTCTCTCTCTTTATGTATTTCTTCTCTCTCTCTCTTTATGTATTTTCTCTCTCTCTCTCTCTTTATGTATTTCTCTCTCTCTCTCTCTCTTTATGTATTTCTTCTCTCTCTCTCTCTTTATGTATTTTCTCTCTCTCTCTTTATGTATTTCTCTCTCTCTCTCTTTATGTATTTTTCTCTCTCTCTCTCTCTTTATGTATTCTCTCTCTGTATTTCTCTCTCTCTCTCTTTATGTATTTCTCTCTCTCTCTCTTTATGTATTTTTCTCTCTCTCTCTCTCTCTATTATTTCTTCTCTCTCTCTCTCTCTTTATGTATTTTCTCTCTCTCTCTCTCTTTATGTATTTCTCTCTCTCTCTCTTTATGTATTTCTCTCTCTCTCTTTATGTATTTCTCTCTCTCTTTCTCTCTCTCTCTTTATGTATTTTCTCTCTCTCTCTTTATGTATTTCTCTCTCTCTCTCTCTCTTTATGTATTTTTCTCTCTCTCTCTCTTTATGTATTTCTCTCTCTCTTTTCTCTCTCTCTCTCTTTATGTATTTCTCTCTCTCTCTCTCTTTATGTATTTCTCTCTCTCTCTCTTTATGTATTTCTCTCTCTCTCTCTCTTTATGTATTTCTCTCTCTCTCTCTTTATGTATTTCTCTCTCTCTCTCTTTATGTATTTCTCTCTCTCTCTCTCTTTATGTATTTCTCTCTCTCTCTCTCTTTATGTATTTCTCTCTCTCTCTCTCTTTATGTATTTCTCTCTCTCTCTCTCTCTTTATGTATTTCTCTCTCTCTCTCTCTTTATGTATTTCTCTCTCTCTCTCTCTTTATGTATTTTTCTCTCTCTCTCTTTATGTATTTCTCTCTCTCTTTATGTATTTCTCTCTCTCTCTCTTTATGTATTTCTCTCTCTCTCTCTCTTTATGTATTTCTCTCTCTCTCTCTTTATGTATTTCTCTCTCTCTTTATGTATTTCTCTCTCTCTCTCTCTCTCTCTCTCTTTATGTATTTCTCTCTCTCTCTCTTTATGTATTTCTCTCTCTCTCTCTCTTTATGTATTTCTTCTCTCTCTCTCTCTTTATGTATTTCTCTCTCTCTCTCTCTCTCTCTCTTTATGTATTTCTCTCTCTCTCTCTCTTTATGTATTTCTCTCTCTCTCTCTCTTTATGTATTTCTCTCTCTCTCTCTTTATGTATTTTTCTCTCTCTCTCTCTTTATGTATTTCTCTCTCTCTCTTTATGTATTTCTCTCTCTCTCTCTTTATGTATTTCTCTCTCTCTCTCTTTATGTATTCTCTCTCTCTCTTTATGTATTTCTCTCTCTCTCTTTATGTATTTCTCTCTCTCTCTCTTTATGTATTTCTCTCTCTCTCTCTTTATGTATTTCTCTCTCTCTCTCTCTTTATGTATTTCTCTCTCTCTCTCTCTTTATGTATTTCTCTCTCTCTCTCTCTTTATGTATTTCTCTCTCTCTCTCTCTTTATGTATTTCTCTCTCTCTCTCTTTATGTATTTCTCTCTCTCTCTCTTTATGTATTTCTCTCTCTCTCTCTTTATGTATTTCTCTCTCTCTCTCTCTTTATGTATTTCTCTCTCTCTCTCTTTATGTATTTTCTCTCTCTCTCTCTTTATGTATTTCTCTCTCTCTCTCTCTCTCTCTCTCTTTATGTATTTTCTCTCTCTCTCTCTCTTTATGTATTTCTCTTCTCTCTTCTCTCTCTCTTTATGTATTTCTCTCTCTCTCTTTATGTATTTCTTCTCTCTCTCTCTTTATGTATTTCTTCTCTCTCTCTCTCTTTATGTATTTCTCTCTCTCTCTCTTTATGTATTTCTCTCTCTCTCTTTATGTATTTCTCTCTCTCTCTCTTTATGTCTTTCTCTCTCTCTCTCTCTCTTTATGTATTTTCTCTCTCTCTCTCTTTATGTATTTTCTCTCTCTCTCTCTCTCTTTTTGTATTTCTCTCTCTCTCTCTTTATGTATTTTCTCTCTCTCTCTCTTTATGTATTTCTCTCTCTCTCTTTATGTATTTTCTCTCTCTCTCTCTCTTTATGTATTTCTCTCTCTCTCTCTCTTTATGTATCTCTCTTTCTCTCTCTCTCTCTTTATGTATTCTCTCTCTCTCTCTCTCTTTATGTATTTCTCTCTCTCTCTCTTTATGTATTTTTCTCTCTCTCTCTCTCTTTATGTATGTTTCTCTCTTTATGTCTCTCTCTCTCTCTTTATGTATTTCTCTTTCTCTCTCTCTCTTTATGTATTTCTCTTTCTCTCTCTTTATGTATTTCTCTCTCTTTATGTATTTCTCTCTCTCTCTCTTTATGTATTTCTCTCTCTCTCTCTTTATGTATTTTCTCTCTCTCTCTCTTTATGTATTTTCTCTCTCTCTCTTTATGTATTTCTCTCTCTCTCTTTATGTATTTCTCTCTCTCTCTCTCTTTATGTATCTTTCTCTCTCTCTCTCTTTATGTATTCTCTCTCTCTCTCTTTATGTATTCTCTCTCTCTCTTTATGTATTTCTCTCTCTCTCTCTCTCTTTATGTATTTTCTCTCTCTCTTCTTTATGTATTTCTCTCTCTCTCTTTATGTATTTTCTCTCTCTCTCTCTTTATGTATTTCTCTCTCTCTCTCTCTTTATGTATTTTCTCTCTCTCTCTCTCTGTATTTCTTTATGTATTTCTCTCTCTCTCTTTATGTATTTCTCTCTCTCTCTCTTTATGTCTTTATGTTTCTCTCTTTCTCTGTATGTATTTCTCTCTCTCTCTCTCTTTATGTATTTCTCTCTCTCTCTCTTTATGTATTTTCTCTCTCTCTCTCTCTCTCTTTATGTATTTTTCTCTCTCTTTATGTATTTCTTTCTCTCTCTCTTTATGTATTTCTCTTCTCTCTCTCTCTCTCTTTATGTATTTTTCTCTCTCTCTCTTTATGTATTTTCTCTCTCTCTTTATGTATTTCTCTCTTTCTCTCTCTCTCTCTCTCTTTATGTATTTCTCTCTCTCTCTCTTTATGTATTTCTCTCTCTCTCTTTATGTATCTCTCTCTCTCTCTCTCTCTCTCTCTCTTTATGTATTTCTCTCTCTCTCTTTATGTACTTCTCTCTCTCTCTTTATGTATTTCTCTCTCTCTCTCTCTTTATGTATTTCTCTCTCTCTCTTTATGTATTTCTCTCTCTCTCTTTATGTATTTCTCTCTCTCTCTCTCTTTATGTATTTCTCTCTCTCTCTTTATGTATTTCTCTCTCTCTCTTTATGTATTTCTCTCTCTCTCTTTATGTATTTCTCTCTCTCTCTCTCTTTATGTATTTCTCTCTCTCTCTCTTTATGTATTTCTCTCTCTCTCTTTATGTATTTCTCTCTCTCTCTTTCTCTCTCTCTCTCTTTATGTATTTCTCTCTCTCTCTCTTTATGTATTTTCTCTCTCTCTCTTTATGTATTTTCTCTCTCTCTCTTTATGTATTTCTCTCTCTCTCTCTTTATGTATTTTTCTCTCTCTCTCTTTATGTATTTTCTCTCTCTCTCTTTATGTATTTCTCTCTCTCTCTCTTTATGTATTTCTCTCTCTCTCTCTTTATGTATTTTTCTCTCTCTCTCTCTTTATGTATTTCTCTCTCTTTCTCTCTCTCTCTCTTTATGTATTTCTCTCTCTCTCTCTCTTTATGTATTTCTTCTCTCTCTCTCTCTCTTTATGTATCTCTCTCTCTCTCTCTTTATGTATTTCTCTCTCTCTCTTTATGTATTTTCTCTCTCTCTCTTTATGTATTTTCTTTCTCTCTCTCTCTCTCTCTTTATGTATCTTCTCTCTCTCTCTCTTTATGTATTTCTCTCTCTCTCTTTATGTATTTCTCTCTCTCTCTCTTTATGTATTTCTCTCTCTCTCTCTCTTTATGTATCTCTCTCTCTCTCTTTTATGTATTTCTCTCTCTCTCTTTATGTATTTCTCTCTCTCTCTTTATGTATTCTCTCTCTCTCTCTTTATGTATTTCTCTCTCTCTCTTTATGTATGTTCTCTCTCTCTCTCTCTCTTTATGTTTCTTCTCTCTCTCTCTTTATGTATTTCTCTCTCTCTCTCTTTATGTATTTCTCTCTCTCTCTCTTTATGTATTTCTCTCTCTCTCTCTTTATGTATTTCTCTCTCTCTCTTTATGTATTTCTCTCTCTCTCTCTTTATGTATTTCTCTCTCTCTCTTTATGTATTTCTCTCTCTCTCTCTTTATGTATTCTCTCTCTCTCTCTTTATGTATTTTTCTCTCTCTCTCTTTATGTATTTCTCTCTCTCTCTCTTTATGTATTTCTCTCTCTCTCTCTTTATGTTTCTCTCTCTCTTTATGTATTTTTCTCTCTCTGTATTTCTTTCTCTCTCTCTCTTTATGTATTTTCTCTCTCTCTCTCTTTATGTATTTCTCTCTCTCTTTATGTATTTCTCTCTCTCTCTCTTTATGTATTTCTCTCTCTCTCTCTCTCTCTTTATGTATTTCTTCTCTCTCTCTCTCTTTATGTATTTCTTCTCTCTCTCTCTTTATGTATTTCTCTCTCTCTCTCTCTTTATGTATTTCTCTCTCTCTCTCTTTATGTATTTTTCTCTCTCTCTCTTTATGTATTTCTCTCTCTCTCTCTTTATGTATTTTCTCTCTCTCTCTCTTTATGTATTTCTCTCTCTCTCTTTATGTATTTTCTCTCTCTCTCTTTATGTATTTCTCTCTCTCTCTTTATGTATTTCTCTCTTTATGTCTCTTTATGTATTTCTCTCTCTCTCTCTCTTTATGTATTTCTCTCTCTCTCTCTCTTTATGTATTTTCTCTCTCTCTCTCTTTATGTATTTCTCTCTCTCTCTCTTCTTTATTTCTCTCTCTTTCTCTCTCTCTTTATGTATTTCTCTCTCTCTCTCTTTATGTATTTTCTCTTCTCTCTCTCTTATGTATTTCTTTCTCTCTCTCTCTCTCTTTATGTATTTCTCTCTCTCTCTCTTTATGTATTTCTCTCTCTCTCTCTCTCTTTATGTATTTCTCTCTCTCTCTCTCTCTCTTTATGTTTTCTCTCTTTATGTCTCTCTTTATGTATTTCTCTCTCTCTCTCTTTATGTATTTCTCTCTCTTTATGTATTTCTCTCTCTTTATGTATTTCTCTCTCTCTCTCTCTCTTTATGTATTTCTCTCTCTCTCTCTCTTTATGTTATGTTTTCTCTCTCTCTCTTTATGTATTTCTCTCTCTCTCTCTTCTTTATGTATTTCTCTCTCTCTTTCTGTATTTCTCTCTCTCTCTCTTTATGTATTTCTCTCTCTCTCTCTTTATGTATTTTTCTCTCTCTCTCTTTATGTATTTCTCTCTCTCTTTTATGTCTCTCTTCTCTCTCTCTCTCTCTTTATGTATTTCTCTCTCTCTCTTTATGTATTTCTCTCTCTCTTTATGTATTTTCTCTCTCTCTCTCTTTATGTATTTCTCTCTCTCTCTCTCTTTATGTATTTTTCTCTCTCTCTCTTTATCTCTCTCTTTATGTATTTCTCTTTATGTATTCTCTCTCTCTCTCTCTTTATGTATTTCTCTCTCTCTTTATGTATTTCTCTCTCTCTTTATGTATTTCTCTCTCTCTCTCTTTATGTATTTCTCTCTCTCTCTCTCTTTATGTATTTCTCTCTCTCTCTCTTTATGTATTTCTTCTCTCTCTCTTTATGTATTTCTCTCTCTCTCTCTATATGTATTTCTCTCTCTCTCTCTTTATGTATTTCTCTCTCTCTCTCTTTATGTATTTCTCTCTCTCTCTTTATGTATTTCTTCTCTTTATGTATTTTCTCTCTCTCTCTCTTTATGTCTCTCTCTCTCTTTATGTATTTCTCTCTCTCTCTCTTTATGTATTTCTCTCTCTCTCTCTTTATGTATTTCTCTCTCTCTCTTTATGTTTCTTCTCTCTCTCTCTTTATGTATTTCTCTCTCTCTCTCTTTATGTATTTTCTCTCTCTCTCTCTTTATGTATTTCTCTCTCTCTCTCTTTATGTATTTTCTCTCTCTCTCTCTCTCTCTCTCTCTCTCTCTCTCTCTCTCTCTTTATGTATTTCTCTCTCTCTCTCTCTTTATGTATTTCTCTCTCTCTCTCTCTTTATGTATTTCTCTCTCTCTCTCTCTGTCTGTCTCTCTGCCTCTCTCTATCCTGTGACATAATGATTCCTCTGATGTGACGTTTCCTGTGACCTGAGGCATCTGCTGCCCTTTAATATGTAACTGCAGCCAACTGTGTCACTATGTCACTATGTCACTAAGCAGGTGGTTGAGAGGACTGATTAAGCCCTGTCCAGCTAGGTCACTCTCTCTCTCTCTCTCTCTCTCTCTCTCTCTGTTTAACTCTCTCTCTCTCTCTCTCTGTTTAACTCTCTCTCTCTCTCTCTCTGTTTAACTCTCTCTCTCTCTCTCTCTGTTTAACTCTCTCTCACCTCTCTCTCTCTGTTTAACTCTCTCTCTCTCTCTCTCTCTGTTTAACTCTCTCTCTCTCTCTGTTTAACTCTCTCTCTCTCTCTCTCTCTCTCTGTTTAACTCTCTCTCTCTCTCTCTGTTTATCTCTCTCTCTCTCTCTCTCTGTTTATCTCTCTCTCTCTCTCTCTCTCTGTTTAACTCTCTCTCTCTCTCTGTTTAACTCTCTCTCTCTCTCTCTCTGTTTAACTCTCTCTCTCTCTCTCTCTCTGTTTAACTCTCTCTCACCTATCTCTTTTTTCTGTCTATCTTTACACTATGCCTTTCTCTATTCTTTTTCTGTCCTTGTCGCACTCACCTTTTTTTCCCTCCCTCACCCCTCTCGCTTTCTCTCTGTCAATTCAATTTCAATTAAATTAAATTCTCTCTCTTTTTATATCTTCTCTGTCCCTCCCTCTCCCCCTCTATCTCACTCTATCCCCCACCCCACCCCGCCCTCTATCTCACTCTATCCCCCACCCCCACTCTATTTCACTCTATCCCCCACCCCGCCCCCTATCAATTCAATTCAATTCAAGGGGCTTTATTGGCATGGGAAACATGTGTTAACATTGCCAAAGCAAGTGAGGTAGATAATATACAAAAGTGAAATAAACAATCAAAATTAACAGTAAACATTACACATACAGAAATCTATCCCTCCACCCCCGCCCTCTATCTCACTCTACCTCCCCTCCCCCACCTCTCTCTATCCCCCCACCCTGCCCTCTCTCTCTCTATCCCCCACCCCGCCCTCTCTCTCGCTCTCTCTCTATGCCCCCAACCCCACCCTCTCTCTCTCTCTCTGCAGCAATCAGCCGGTCAGCCAGTCAGTCAGACAGTGCAGTAGCTTAAAGTCCAGCCTACGTGCTACAGACAGCTCTGTTCTGGGTCAGCTTGGGCTAATCTCATCTTCCTCTCATTAAAAGACCAACGGCTAACGGCTAACAGCTAACCACCACTAAGCAGCTGGGTGGCTTTGTGTGCCGAACAGCACAGCGAATATCAGTAGCATTACCCCAGGAACTGTCTGTCTGTCTATTGGTCTATTGAGGCTAGAAAGAGTAACACAGGTGTCTTAGCTCCAGAGAGAGGGCTGAATAGGTGCAAACAAATCAACAATTCAGTTCAGTACAATATAGAATAGAAAAGAATATCACAAAGATCCCACTTATAACAAATTACAACTTGTAAAGCTTGATGAAGCCTTCATAACCCTTTTATAAGACCTATATGTTGAAAAAATATAGACAGTGCCAGTCAAAAGTTTGGACACACCTACTCATTCAAGGATTTTTCTTTATTTTTACTCTTTTCTACATTGTAGAATAACAGTGAAGACATCATAATTATGAAATAACACACATGGAATCATGTAGTAACCCAAGAAGTGTTAAACAAATCAAAATATATTTTATTTTTGAGATTCTTCAAAGTAGCCACCCTTTGCCTTGATGACAGCTTTGCACACTCTTGGCATTCTCTCAACCAGCTTCATGAGGTAGTCACCTGGAATGCATTTCAATTAACATGTGTGCCTTGTTAAGTTCATTTGTGGAATTTCTTTCCTTCTTAATTCATTTGAGCCAGTTAGTTGTGTTGTGACAGGGGTGGAAATACAGAAGATAGCCCTATTTGGTAAAAGAACAAGTCCATATTATGGAAAGAACAGCTCAAAAAAGCAAATAGAAGTGACAGTCCATCATTACTTGAAGACATGCAGGTCAGTCAATCCGGAAAAATCAAAGAGCTTTTAAAGTTTCTTCAAGTGCAGTCGCAAAAAACATCAAGCGCTATGATGAAACTGGCTCTCATGAGGACCCCCACAGGAAAGGAAGACTCAGAGTTACCTCTAGTGCAGAGGATACATTCATTGGAGTTAACTGCACCTCAGATTGCAGCCCAAATGAACTCAGCAAAAAAAGAAACGTGCCTTTTTCAGGACCCTGTCTTTCAAAGGTAATTCGTAAAAATCCAAATAACTTCACAGATCTTCATTGTAAAGGGTTTAAACACTGTTTCCCATTATTGTTCAATGAACCATAAACAATTAATACACATGCACCTGTGGAACGGTAGTTAAGACACTAACAGCTTACAGACGGTAGGCAATTAAGGTCAGAGTTATGAAAACTTAGGACACCAAAGAGGCCTTTCTACTGACTCTGAAAAACACCAAAAGAAAGATGGTCTCTGCTCATCTGCGTGAACATGCCTTAGGCATGCTGCAAGGAGGCATGAGGACTGTAGATGTGGCCAGGGAAATAAATTGCAATGTCAGTAATGTGAGACGCCTAAGACAGCGCTACAGGGACACAGGACGGACGCAGATCTGTACATCCGAACATCACACCTGCGGGACAGGTACAGGATGGCAACAACAACTGCCCGAGTTACACCAAGAACGCACAATCCCTCCATCAGTGCTCAGACTGTCCACAATAGGCTGAGAGAGGCTGGACTGAGGGCTTTTAGGCCTGTTGTAAGGCAGGTCCTCACCAGACATCTCCGGCAACAATGTCGCCTATGGGCACAAACCCACCGTCGCTGGACCAGACTGGACTGGCAAAAAGTGCTCTTCACTGACGATTTGCGGTATCGTCTCACCAGGGATGATGGTCGGATTTGCGTTTATCGTCGAAGGAAATAGCCTGTACACTGGAGTGGGATTGAGGTGGAGGGTCCGTCATGGTCTGGGGCGGTGTGTCACAGCATCATCGGACTGAGCTTGTGGTCATTGAAGGCAATCTCAACACTGTGAGTTACAGGGAAGACATCCTCCTCCCTCATGTGGTACCCTTCCTGCAGGCTGATCCTGACATGACCCTCCAGCATGAGAATGCCACCAGCCATACTGCTCATTCTGTGCGTGATTTCCTGCAAGACAGGAATGTCAGTGTTCTGCCATGGCCAGCGAAGAGCCCGGATCTCAATCCCATTGAACACGTCTGGGACCTGTTGGATCGGAGGGTGAGGGCTATTCCCCCCAGAAATGTCTGGGAACTTGCAGGTGCCTTGGTGGAAGAGTGGGGTAACATCTCACAGCAAGAACTGGCAAATCTGGTGCAGTCCATGAGGAGGAGATGTACTGCAGTACTTAATGCAGCTGGTGGCCACACTAGATACTGACTGTTACTTAATTTTGACCCCCCTTTGTTCAGGGACACATTATTCCATGTCTGTTAGTCACATGTCTGTGGAACTTGTTCAGTTTATGTCTCAGTTGTTGAATCTTGTTATGTTCATACAAATGTTTACACATGTTAAGTTTGCTGAAAATAAACGCAGTTGAAAGTGAGGGAACGTTTCTTTATTTGCTGAGTTTAAATGCTTCACAGAGTTAAATTTTTATTTATTTATTTCACCTTTATTTAACCAGGTAGGCAAGTTGAGAACAACTTCAGTAACAGGCACATCTCAACATCAACTGTTCAGAGGAGACTACGTGAATCAGGCCTTCATGGTCAAATTGCTGCAATTAAACCACTACTAAATGACACCAACAATAACGAGAGACTTGCTTGTGCGAAGAAACATGAGCAATGGACATTAGATCGCTGGAAATCTGTCCTTTGGTCTGATGAATCCAAATTTGAGATTTTTGGTTCCAACCACTGTCTTTGTGAGAATCAAAGTAGGTGAACGGATGATCTCTACATGTTTGGTTCCCACCGTGAAGCATGGAGAAGGAGGTGTGATTGTGTGAGGGTGCTTTGCTGGTGACACTGTCTGTAATTTATTTAGAATTCAAGGCACACTTAACTAGTATGGCAACCACAGCATTATGCACGATACACCATCCTATCTGGTTTGTGCTTAGTGGGACTATCATTTGTTTTTCAACAGGACAATGACCCAAAATACACCTCCAGGCTGTGTAAGGGCTATTTGATCAAGAAGGAGAGTGATGGAGTGCTGCATTATATGACCTGGCCTCCACAATCACCCGAACTCAACCCAATTCAGATGGTTTGGGATGAGTTGGACCACAGAGTGAAGGAAAAGCAGCCAACAATTGCTCAGCATATGTGGGAACTCTTTCAAGACTGTTGGAAAAGCATTCCAGGTGACTACCTCATGAAGCTGGTTGAGAGAATGCAAAGCTGTCATCAAGGCAAAGGGTGGCTACTTTGAAGAATCTAAAGTATAAAATATATTTTGATTTGTTTACCACTTTTCGGGTTACATGATTCCATATGTGTTATTTCATAGTTTTGATGACTTCACTATTATTCTATAACGTAGAAAATAGTACAAATAAAGAAAAATGAGTGGTGTGTCCAAACTTTTGACTGGTACTGCATATCTTAAAAGGCAACATCAAGCTACAGAGCCTATATACTATGGGTGGAAAATGAATCATGCCACATTTGGCAAAGACCAGACTTTTACCCTGTATATGGTCTGACTTATATTTTTTGTGAAGCATTTGTGTCGTGCTTATGAAGACATTATGAATGCTATGTAAGCCTTTACAAATGTTTATTTGTTTAAAGTGCGACCCATTCAGAGTCATTATTATGTGAAGACATTCAAGTTGGCCTTGGAAATGGTACATTGTCGCTACCCCAGTTTATAATGCTGCCATATTCATGATGAGAGGTATAGGTGTTTGGTGACGTTGCCCTAGACGCTGATCCTGGGTCAGGTTTGCATTTCCCCCACTGGTTAAGGTTACCTGGTTAAGGTTACCTGAAACTGATCCTAGATTAGTTTCACCTAACCTAAGGGACTAGAGGTGAATGGGTCGACTACTGCTTTGTTTACCTAACAAACTGACATCCATGGGTAGTTTGATCCTGGGGACATACACCACATGGTGTTGTGGTAAAACAGGTTTTCTTAGTGGTAAAATATGCAGTGTGAAGTATATAAGAAACACAATGAACCACGTAGCCGCCATGTAGGCTGAACAGAACACTGAAGCTCTCATCACTTTTTATCATCATGTTAATGAAGAAGAACCTTTAATTGGAATCATGTTAATGAAGAAGCACCTTTAATTGGAATCATGTTAATGAAGAAGCACCTTTAATTGGAATCGTGTTAATGAAGAAGCACCTTTAATTGGAATCATGTTAATGAAGAAGCACCTTTAATTGGAATCATGTTAATGAAGAAGCACCTTTAATTGGAATCATGTTAATGAAGAAGCACCTTTAATTGGAATCATGTTAATGAAGAAGCACCTTTAATTGGAATCATGTTAATGAAGAAGCACCTTTAATTGGAATCATGTTAATGAAGAAGCACCTTTAATTGGAATCATGTTAATGAAGAAGCACCTTTAATTGGAATCATGTTAATGAAGAAGCACCTTTAATTGGAATCATGTTAATGAAGAAGCACCTTTAATTGGAATCATGTTAATGAAGAAGCACCATTAATTGGAATCATGTTAATGAAGAAGCACCTTTGACTGAATCATGTTTCCAGTTTGCTCTTTATTCCCTCCTTGATGGGATTGTGTTGGCAGCATAATATATTTTCTTTACCATTCAAATACTCAGATCAGCCCATAGACCTGTACTCATACAATTATCATCTATTTCTATGCCTATATTATTCCAGACCGTGAATGGAGCAGGTGAAAGGACAATATAATGTGTTGAAACAAACCAAATCTTATAGAACTAAATTATTATTAATATACAGTAGTATGGGACTTGTGATTTCTGATAGGTGGAAAAAGCTATTATTTTAATGTAATTTTATATTCCTGTAACAATAGCTATTTCTGCCAGGTGGGAAAAGCTATTATTTTAATTTAGTTTTACATTCCATACAATAAATACACGGTCCTTTCCATATCTTCAAGTGGGTCAGATATCATGCACCGCGCGTCTATAATGAAATTCCAGATGTTTTAAAGCCAGCATTCAAGCCCCCTAATACAAGACAATGTGACAATGCGACAATGCAACAAAAAAAAAATAGTGAGGGGGTTGGATTGGGGGGGGGGTTCCCATCCCGCGTTCTCAGGTTCGGAGCGGTTGATTTTAGCATAGCAATTGTGAGCGCAGAGTGAGGTGACAAAGGCGGGTGTTTCTCGTCTCAATGGCTCTGAATTGGTTTGAAATTTCCTTTGTTTTGAAAGAAGCGGCTCCCCCGCTGTCCCCCCCTCCCCGCGGGGTCCTTGCCTGGCCAGAAAGGGCACGTTGGTCGCTGGATGCAGAAAGACCTCTCACCCGCCCCTCCTCCCTTCCCAGCTCCCCACCATGCGGCTAACGTTTACATAATGCCACGCAATAAGCTGAAATATGCAAACTGACAATAGCTATTGTCATTAGGACTGTATTGTTGGATGATATAGGACCTGTAGAAAAAATATATATGTGAAGCTGTTGTGTTCTGTCTCATTGCATTTTTTTTTAACGGGGTGAATGATATTCTAGAATCGAAATAACACTGCGCCTTGAATTTGGGGACCTTAATCAGTAGTTTAGCTACTTTACATTTGAGTAATTTTAGCAGACGCTCTTATCCAGAGCAATTCTGGTTAAATGAAGGGCACATTGACAGATCTTTCACCTAATCAGCACGAACCAGCGACCTTTCGGGTGCCTGCCCAACACTCTTCACCGCGAGGCTACCTGCCACCTCTATGAATGTTTAGGCTATTACCATCTTAACTCAATTTCCATCATTCAAACAATAAACACTGTTAATAGACGTTTACTAGACCTGGTATAGCCTATAGCCTACAGCACGTATTATAGTAGGGTATCCTAGCACTAAGCTTTAATATCTGGGCCAGTAGATCTAATGATGTATTGGGTTTTCCCCTAGTTTAGGACGCGGAGTGGTAACTCTCTCTGTCGCTGCGCTCTTCACTGGTGTAAACATCCTCAGAAATGAGTGGTGTTTGAACGCAACAATTAATTACCTGCTAGCTGTTGGTTTCAAGTCCCAAGCAAATAGGCAGAGGGACACTGATGTCACGGAGGCAAATGCCTGTCACGATGAGCGTGCCAATTCAGTGCGAGGATGTTTCGAAAATCATTCTACAGCTACAGTTATTGTTAGTGATCATTAAATACATGTGTCATGAGTCATGATAGGCTTCAATGCCAAGAGCTGGCCGACATTTGCAGAGAGAGGAGAGAGGGGTCTTGCCAGAGAAAAACAAAACAAAAAGCTCATGTCTGGGCATGCCCTGCAACACACGTTTTTATAAATTGATTTAAAAAGCTTATCATTTGACATATGATAGTAATATAATGTCTGAGTTTTGGCCTCATAGCATTGACCACTTATAAGTAAACCATTTACATGTTTTATGTTTTATGTACAATTACGCGCTATGTTTTTAAAAATGATACGTCTCATTTTGATGCATAGACCTATGTGTAAATTGGGTAGTTTGCATATTTATTTTAAAAATAACAAAGCGACGCATGCAATCAGCCGACAAAAGCTTTTTTGATTGAAAATGCGCTATTTGACACACAAAGAAAAGCCACATGGGGATATAATAACCGCATGACCTCATTTATTTACATGCGCTTGTAATAAACATGCGGGAGCTCAGGAAGAGACCACTATTTATTACACAGTGGGCATAAACAACAAAGCTCCTCATGAGGAAGTCGGAATATAAACGCATTTCTTTTCTTATCAAAAAAATACTGCGTTTTGTTGTAGGGAGACAACAAAGGAGGGAGTACAGGCTATTTCTTTCAGGGACTGGGGAAGCGCTTCTGTGACCTCCCATCCACCGCGCCTGTCCAATCGGTTCCGGCTATGCAAATTCACCAAGCAGCGCCGCACCGACCCTGCCCTGGTGGGTGACGTCATTCGCACATATCCCCCAGTAGTGCTGTCTGGCTCTGCAGCAAGTCAGACAGAAACAGAAAAGAGCTGAGTGTGTGAGTCCAGTTGGGAGGGGCTCTGTGAAGGAATATTACCACCGCCGGCGTTCCATCAAAGCCAACCTACAACTCTGGAATAGGCATTTCTGTGCCCTTCTCAAGGCACATTTCGGGAGTCGGGCTCATCAACAAGAAAATAGGTCCCTTTCTGGTAGGGCGGATTGCTTGCACTGATTTTGTAACTGAGAGGAGAAAGAAAAAAGCGCACTGATTTGCACCATTGGCTTGAAACCGGTCGGGTGCCCCATTTTCCCATCATCACTCCTTTTCCTACCCAGCTTCCGTGTTTTCCCTCTTTGTCTGCGCTCACTGCTCCAGACTGCAAAAACGCAAAGATGCCTAGCTCACTGTTCGCCGAGATGGAGAGGAATGGGAGCAACCAGGAGAACGCCCTGGACGACCAGAGAGCCCTGCAGTTAGCCCTGGACCAGCTCTCCTTGCTCGGCTTGGACAACGACGAGAACGGGCTATATGACAACGAGTCTAGCCGGAAAAAGAGTGTCAATATGACCGAATGTGTCCCTGTGCCTAGTTCGGAGCATGTAGCTGAAATCGTCGGCAGACAAGGTGAGGAGGTTACTGTATTTGCTTTTCGCTGTTTCTTTGTTAGGATACAATCTTGCAGCTATAGCCAGCAGCTGGCCAGAGTCCATGTTACACTGACTGACTGTAGGTTAGTATAGTCTGGGCGTTAGTTTGCTGTTACACATACGTGCAGAATATGGGTTTCCACCTCGCTTCCACTGCAATATGTCAAGTTGTTATCCTCGGCAAAACAAAGGCAAGCGAAGGAATAGTTTGTCTGCTACGGTAGTGATCATATAGACAGGCAGCGCTCTGACGGGGAGTGTTATATTTCCACAAGGGATTCACTCCCTTTGTCATGTTATAACACTCTTGTCCCAGATAGGCTTCTGCCTCAGCCCACGACGACAGGGATTTTCAATCCTCGGCTGCTTTCCTCAACTGTTCCCCATTTTTAATTATAAAATAGTTACACCTGGAGGCGGCTGGAACAGAACTTTATGCAATTATGCCCGGAAATTGAATCAACCAAGTAGAATTATCTATGTTCGCATAATCCCAAGATACATTTTAATTAAATAAAATGTATCTTGACAGTTAGTGGATATTTCCTTTGCATTTCTCCTATCATATGTTGCTGTGCTAAGGGAAAATCAGGGATTCTGCACGCATCCCCCCCACCCATTTACTTGTGCTATTTTTGACCTCATCTGGCATATGGACATGATAGTGTAGAGCACGTGGTTTGAATTTATCCCAGATAAGAATAGGGTGAATTGTTTTTCTAGCCTTTGAAATAGCTGAGAATAAAAACACAAACTCACACATCCCTGCTGTTTCAAGCAGCACATTGACCACATTTCCACCCCAGTCACATGATGCTTTTTGTCCCTCAACATTTTGACATGCACTTACTGTCCCCTTTTCCTGTGTAACCACAGGATGCAAAATCAAAGCCCTACGAGCCAAGACCAACACCTACATCAAGACGCCCGTGCGTGGCGAGGAGCCGGTGTTCGTGGTGACTGGGAGGAGGGAGGACGTCGCTATGGCAAGGAGAGAGATCATCTCTGCGGCTGAGCACTTCTCCATGATCCGGGCCTCCCGGAACAAGAACACAAGCATCAACGGGACAACGGGAGGTGGTACCCCAGCCCCTGGACCCCCCAACTTACCAGGCCAGACCACCATCCAAGTCCGGGTTCCTTACAGGGTTGTTGGGCTGGTCGTGGGTCCCAAGGGGGCCACCATCAAGCGCATCCAGCAGACAACCCACACCTACATTGTGACTCCCAGCCGGGACAAGGAGCCCGTGTTCGAGGTGACGGGCATGCCTGAGAACGTGGACCGTGCTCGGGAGGAGATCGAGGCCCACATCACCATGCGGACTGGTGGCCTCATTGAGCTCCAGGACGAGAACGACTTCCATGCCAATGGCACGGACGTCGGGTTTGACATTCATGGCCACCCCACCCTATGGTCCAAGCCCAGTAACGCGCAGAGCGTTGCCACCACGTCGGGACGCAAACCTTTCTCCAACTACCGCAACGACTCATCATCCTCCCTGGGCAGCGCGTCCACAGACTCCTACTTCGGCACCAACAGCGGCTCGCGCATGGCGGACTACAGCCCCCCCTCCCCTGCTCTCAGCTACACCGCCAGCAACGGCAACAACAACAACAACAACCTGAACATCAACACCAACGGGAATGGCTTTGTCTATGGTGGCGACGTCATCTCGCCCGACTGCACTGACATGACCTTCAGCGACACCTCGCCTGGGTTCAACCCCACGCCGGCCCCGCCCGGCCTCCTCTGGTCCCAGTACGAGCGGGGGATGACTCCCTCCTCCTCATCCTCCAGCTCCCCTACCTCCACCTCCTCTGCCATCTACCCATCAGCCAATGCTTCCACGAATGCCAACGGGATGGCGATGAGCCAGAGGAGGATGAACGGCGGCTGTACCCCCCAGCCCCGCCTGTCCCCACCCCTCCAAAACAACCACGCCGGAGGACCCACCGATCACCCCCTGGCCCGGAGAGTCCGCAGCGACCCAGGAGGAGGCCCCCGGTGCTTCCACGGGTACCCTAGCTCCAACGGCATGGCCTCTCTGCCCGGGCCCCACCTCCCCGGGGTGCCCTGCGACTCCTCAGCCTCCTCTTCATCCTCTTCCTCCTCCACCAGCCGAAAGGGCAGCCGCGACTGCTCCTTGTGCTTTGAGAGCGAGGTAATTGCAGCTCTGGTGCCCTGTGGCCACAACCTGTTCTGTATGGAGTGTGCCAACCGCATCTGCCAGAGGAGTGAGCCCAAATGCCCCGTGTGCCACACAGGGGTCACTCAGGCCATACGTATATTTTCATAAGACGTTGTCTCTACGACTCTCTGACTATGATGTTATTACCAAGATGAACATTGATTACCAAGATGACCAAGTCTTTCTTGACTGACAATATTACCAAGATGACTGGGTCTTGACTACGATAGCAACAACCACAACTAAAACAAGACTCTTGTTCTGCTTGAAAGGATCCTATTGTATGGGGATATATGTTTGTGTATATACATATGTATGTATAGGAAAGCTGCAGTATCCAAAAAAGGGATAGACAACCCTCATCAGGGCTCCGTCGGAATAGTTTATAACCTACTGTAGCTTGAGGGAGAAAGATATTTTCAACATCTACAAATGCATGTTTAAAATACTCCAGCATAGTAATCAGTAGTCGTAGTAATGAATTGTACACAACATTTATGAAGTTAGGAGAAAGGCAGAAAGGTCTTGGACTGAGGTACTTAAGAGTCGTTTGGTCAGACTGTTAGCAGAGAAAAGCCTTCCTGTTTCACTGATTGAATGTCGGAGGGAGACAAGTTTGTCAGGACATCGGCTTCTTAAGTTCTTGTAAGGTGAAGATACTGCAGTTTAAGGTCGGCCAACCATGTGAGGGAGTACAACAACATATCCTGCTTATATATGTATAGAATGGGGAAATATTCCATGTCGATGAAAAAGTTGTAATATTAATTACGTTAATACAGATTGAAGTATGTTATTCTTTTTTGACTTGAAAGATTATATTTCGTATTGCAAAGATGTTTACAGATATTTTTTATTTAAGTTCAGTGAACTTTTTTTGTAGCTGGGTTCAGATATGTTTTATTTTTTAGTATGACCTTATGGCAATGATCACTGTATTATTTGAATATCACACAGACTGTGGGAGGAAATACAAGAACCACAAGGATGTGTATTTACATTTGACAGTATTCTGTTGGGATGGAGTTTTTATAGGTTCAGCAAAAAATGTCTTTTAAATCGCTTCACCCAGCATATTTTCTATTCAGTAATATAAAGCATATTTTATTCTATATTATTACGAAATGTTGAAATGTATAAAACTTATTAGTAAGTCAAACAAAAAAGAACAAAAAAACGTTTATTCTAAAAATTTGTATGAATTAGATTCCAGTGGGACTTACAGACTTCTGTTGCACCACTATAGTTTTAATATTTCTATTTTATTACATTTGTTTACCACTTGTTTATGTATATGTAGGTGCTGTTACTTGAGTGTAAATGTACTTTATTGAGCAAAGTTTAAGAACAAAGTATATTTTATTTTATGATAAAGGGCCTTTAACCTCGCGTCAAATACTAATGTTATATTTGCAGAGACAAGATTTGAAAATGTATCGAGAGTTTTATTTTTCTGACAGTTCTACATGATAAAGTAAAACTTAAGTAACGGTGCTACTTTGTTTAGAAAAATTATTTCTATATAAGTCCAATAAAAAAAAGGGTACATTCATGAGTTGTCTGCTTCATGTCTTATTTATATCATGGATGACTTGTCATTTAGATCCATGTTAATGTACTACTGTTCTGATGGTTCAGTTTGTTGGACATGGGGCTGGCAACACCAGCTGTGTTCAGGAAGGGGAAATTTTTAGAGCATTGCAGACAGAAAAGTTACAAATAGAGCTGATTAACTTTATTATCTCACCATGGGTTAAAATTCATTTGATCATTTGCTTAAAAAGGAGGCAGGACATAACACACAGTACAAACATAATGAAATAGTGATCCATAATAACAGTGAACCTGATTGCAAACGCTCTACCTTACAGATATCTATCTGAATGTTCTGTAACACTACAGTACATCCTCCTGAACAGGCCCCAGTGTTCAATCAATGTCTGCTCTACCTTACAGATATCTATCTGAACGTTCTGTAACACTACAGTACATCCTCCTGAACAGGCCCCAGTGTTCAATCAATGCTCTCTACAGATATCTATCTAATGTTCTTAACACAGATAGTGTTCAATATCTGAACGTTCTGTAACACTACAGTACATCCTCCTGAACAGGCCCCAGTGTTCAATCAATGTCTGCTCTACCTTACAGATATCTATCTGAACGTTCTGTAACACTACAGTACATCCTCCTGAACAGGCCCCAGTGTTCAATCAATGTCTGCTCTACCTTACAGATATCTATCTGAACGTTCTGTAACACTACAGTACATCCTCCTGAACAGGCCCCAGTGTTCAATCAATGTCTGCATGGGTCTCACACTGAACACACACACAGATACCTTAGGTCACTTTGCGTAAAGGCATTTGCTATGCTAATGACCATATTGTTTAGCTGAAACAGACCGTGAAAGATACACTGAGAAAGGGAAGGGTCCTCCACACTGTTTCAGTTGAATGGTTTTCTGCACATTTGACCCCTCTCTCTTCCCTAATGAAGTCAGCCAGAGTGTTGGAGGGACCAACATTATTAGCTTTGGCCTAATTATTTCTCTTGAAGGCAGAGTGAAAGAGAGAGAGAAGAGGCATAAAGAGAGCAGGCAGAGAGAGCAAGAAGAGGGAGAGGAGGAAGACAGGAGAGAGGGCTGAGTGCGCTGCTCTGTTGCTAATTAGAAATCTTACTGTACTGTATGTGACCTATTCTGGTACAAATTAAGTTGCTAATAGATCACCATCTATGGCCCCTTCTAGGTCTCCTTTGTCAAACACGTCAGTCTTGAAGCTAATTTTAGTTTGTGTAGTATTTTCTTTGATTATAGAAAACATGTTTGTACCCATCATTGAGTATAAGGGTGTATAACATAGGAGTATGTTCATATAGGTAGACCAGTATAACATAAGAGTATGTTCGTATAGGTAGACCAGTATAACATAAGAGTATGTTCATATAGGTAGACCAGTATAACATAGGAGTATGTTCATATAGGTAGACCAGAGTCAGTAGACCAGTATAATCAGAGTATGTTCGTATAGGTAGACCAGTATAACATAAGAGTATGTTCGTATAGGTAGACCAGTATAACATAAGAGTATGTTCATATAGGTAGACCAGTATAACATAGGAGTATGTTCATATAGGTAGACCAGTATAACATAAGAGTATGTTCATATAGGTAGACCAGTATAACATAAGAGTATGTTCGTATAGGTAGACCAGTATAACATAAGAGTATGTTCGTATAGGTAGACCAGTATAACATAAGAGTATGTTCGTATAGGTAGACCAGTATAACATAAGAGTATGTTCGTATAGGTAGACCAGTATAACATAAGAGTATGTTCGTATAGGTAGACCAGTATAACATAAGAGTATGTTCGTATAGGTAGACCAGTATAACATAGAGTATGTTCGTATAGGTAGACCAGTATAACATAAGAGTAGTATGTTAACATAAGAGTATATAGGTAGACCAGTATAACATAAGAGTATGTTCGTATAGGTAGACCAGTATAACATCAGAGTATGTTCGTATAGGTAGACCAGTATAACATACCAGAGTATGTTAACATCAGAGTATGTATAGGTAGACCAGTATAACATAAGAGTATGTTCATATAGGTAGACCAGTATAACATAGTATGAGTATAACATAGAGTATAGGTTCATATAGGTAGTAGACCAGTATAACATAAGAGTATGTTCGTATAGGTAGACCAGTATAACATAAGAGTATGTTCGTATAGGTAGACCAGTATAACATAAGAGTATGTTCATATAGGTAGACCAGTATAACATAAGAGTATGTTCATATAGGTAGACCAGTATAACATAAGAGTATGTTCATATAGGTAGACCAGTATAACATAAGAGTATGTTCATATAGGTAGACCAGTATAACATAAGAGTATGTTCGTATAGGTAGACCAGTATAACATAAGAGTATGTTCATATAGGTAGACCAGTATAACGTAAGAGTATGTTCATATAGGTAGACCAGTATAACATAAGAGTATGTTCATATAGGTAGACCAGTATAACAAAAGAGTATGTTCATATAGGTAGACCAGTATAACATAAGAGTATGTTCATATAGGTAGACCAGTATAACATAAGAGTATGTTCATATAGGTAGACCAGTATAACATAAGAGTATGTTCATATAGGTAGACCAGTATAACAAAAGAGTATGTTCATATAGGTAGACCAGTATAACATAAGAGTATGTTCGTATAGGTAGACCAGTATAACGTAAGAGTATGTTCCTATAGGTAGACCAGTATAATGTAAGAGTATGTTTCATATAGGTAAACCAGTATAGCATAAGAGTAGGTTTTGTGTAGGTAAACCAGTATAACATAAGAGTATGTTTTGTACAGGCAGACCTGTGCTGTTGTTGACAATTCATTCAACAAGGCAAAGTGACTGGTGTGAGACTGCATGACATGAAAAAACTAGTATGAGACTGTTGAAAGGGCAAGAGAATAAGTGAGACAGTGACACAGTACTTCTGTAGCAGTTTGCCCTCCCTCTTCATCGTCTTCCTGGTCCCGTGTCATGTGTTCAGCTCCGGAGTGAAGTTTGCCCCTAGACGCAGATCATGGATCGCTTCTCTTCCTCCAATCCTAACCTTTACCAGTAATGGGAGAAATGCATAACTGACCCAAAATTAGCGTTCAGGGGCAACTTCAACGAACTTCACCCTACAACCATGTGCTCATGTTGGAAAGCCTGACGTTGGAACACATGCTCGGCTGCTAGATACTACCACATTTAAGTGGAGCTAGGGAGAGAAACAGGGCTCTAATGATAAGTTTCAAATGGAAACATCCAAGCCCGGCCCGGCAGAAATTGGCCACGTAAACCATTCTATTAGGTAACAATTCCAAGCTCTGTGGAGAAAAGAGCTGACAAGTGTTTTATTCTCGAATGCAGAACACATGGGCAGGCACAGAGCAGTGCACAGACACAGTCACTCTGGACGTTGACACGGTGGGGTTCTAACTGAACCCTTTATAGTACACTACTTTTGACTCGGGAACATAAGGCTCTGGTCAAAACTAGTACAGATAGTCAATAGGGTGCCCGAATAGACAGACAGACAGACAGGAGAGATTTGGATAAAGGAAAGTAAACATATGAACGCTAATAAAGACAGTGGACATTCATGTTTTGCTTTCTTTCTTCACAAATGCATGTTGTAGATTGAGAAAGTATTCTCTTGATCTGAAACAATTTAGTAAAAATGTGAGCATGCCGTCACTTACTGCTGTAGCTTCTGTGGTGACTCGGCAGGGGAAGCAGGTCATTCATTACACTATCTATTTTTAAAATGTAGCTCAGAGGCCCTCTGACTGACATGTCTGTGTTCCTGCCTCTGTTAGCAGGAGAAAGGCAGCGGAACTTGTCTAGTAGCCCTGACCTAAATGTAACTGGGTATTTAATGGACCTCCATCTAACGCGCACACACACACACACACACACACACACACACATGTTTTTTAAAACTATCATTGCGGGGACCAAACAATTCATTCACATTCAAAATCTTATTTTCCATAATCCCTAACCTTAACCCTAAACCCTAATTCTAACCCTAAAACGAACCCCCCAAGTCTAAAATAGCTTTTTCCCTTGTGGGGACTGGCAAAATGTCCCCATTGCCTGAATTTTCCTAATTTGACTTCTGGTCTTCACAAGGATAGTAAAACCAGAAACACACAGACAATCTACATGTCTTACAGACAGACAAGAAGAAGACAAAAAGGAGGCCAGTTCGATCACCTGTCACTATCGCGACTAACTTCCACTGACCTTATCTCAACACACACACACACTCTCTCTCTCTCTCTCTCTCTCTCTCTCTCTCTCTCTCCCCCTCCCTCCCTCCTTTCCTGGCCCCTGTCACGCCCTGGTCTTAGTATTTTGTGTTTTCTTCATTTATTTGGTCAGGCCAGGGTGTGACATGGGTTTATTTTGTGGTGTGTTTTTGTATTGGGGTTTTAGTAGGTATTGGGATTGTGGCTGAGTAGGGTTGTCTAGGAAAGTCTATGGCTGCCTGAGGCGGTTCTCAATCAGAGTCAGGTGATTATCGTTGTCTCTGATTGGGAACCATATTTAGGTAGCCCGGGTTTCACTGTGTGTTTGTGGGTGATTGTTCCTGTCTCTGTGTTAGTTGTCACAAGATAGGCTCAGTCACTTTGGTTTTTCTTTTTTCCTTGTTTTGGAAGAGAAGAGAACGAGCCCCATTCATTGCGGAGATGGTGCAAAATACATCACCAGAGTACAGGTCCAGAGGGGAAGGCCACTAGGAAGGAGGAGGAGCAAGAAGCGGCGGATGGAAGAGAGAAGGAAACGGAAGGCACGGGAGTAGGAGAACCAGGAAAAGCGACGGAAGAAGGCAACCGAGTGGAGGAGCAAGAAAATGATTTTGTGGAGAGAAAGAAAGACAAGAGGGAGGAGTGTTGGAGAAGGAGACGGTGGAAGAGCAAGTGGACTGGGGGAAAGTGCCCTGGTGGAAGAGATGAGGGGTATGGAGGAGGAGCTGGCAGGAGCTGGGGGGAGGGTGGTATCTCTCCACTGCCGCCATCACCAAAGAAGAGAATGAAGAGGAGGGTGCGATTGGCCGACAGTGAGAGGGAGGGGATGGCCAAGAGAGTGATGGGGGTGGGAGAAACCTCTGGGTTGCTGCTGGTTTCCCCAGGCCCTCAACTTCTGTTGGGTGGGGACACACCTAACAAGACTCAGGACTGGGTACAGGAGGAGGTGGGGAGTTTTTTGTTTGGGGACTCAGTCTCCTGATTTTTTCCAAACCAGCTGCAGCACTGGGGAGGAGTGTGCAGGGCACCCCGGAGCCAAACACTATTCCTGCATCCTGGGTTGGTGAGATGGAGGAAGAGGGGGGGATGTCGGGAGTACGGATGGTGTTCTCACCGGTAGATATGGAGCAGGGGAGCATCGGGTGAGTCTCCTGTTTTTTTTTTTCTGTCTGGGTTTAGAATTTGAGTGTATTACATGTTTTTATTTTATTATTTCATGGGGTCTAATTTTACTTTTGTTAGTTTAAATGTAAGGGGTTTAAGGGATTTTGTTAAGAGGAGGGCGGTTTTTAGTTATTTGGAGGGTGTGAGGTTTGATTTTTGTTTTTTACAGGAGGTTCACCTGAGGGATGGAGGGGATGTTAGTAGGTTAAAGAGGGAGTGGGACAAGGGGGAGTCGGTTTGGGGGTATTGGGGGTGCACTCATCGGGGTAGGTATTTTGTGTGGGCACAGGGAGGTAAAAGTGGAGGATTCTTTTGTGGTAATGCAGGGGAGGGTTATAGGGGTGGATGTCACGATAAGGGATTGTAAATTTAGATTAGTGGTGGTGTATGGGCCACAGGTGGTGGCAGACAGGAGGGAGATGGTGGACTGTCTGACGCCCCTGTGTGTCACAAATAGGAAATTAGTGATAGGGGGGGATTTTAATACAGATTTAGGAATAGGGGGGATAGCAGTGCAGGCACCATTACCGGGTTAATGGCTTGCCATGGTCTGGTTGATGGTGGTCTGCACACTACTCCGAAAATGGCCGGTCCTACATGGCGCAACTCCAGGGTGGTTGAGCGGAGGCTCGACTATATTTTTGTACCCAGGTCTTTGGGTAAGTTGTCTGGGCGGCTGTTGCCTGTTTTCTTTTCGGATCACGACGGGGTGCTCCTGTAGGTGGGGTCGCCAGTCTGCCTCTTTGGTAGGGGGTACTGGAAGTTAGATCGGGATGTGCTGGAGGAGCAGGCTTTTGTTGACGGGTTTTATGGTTTCTTTTGGAGGCTTGAAGGCCTCCGGTCCATGTGCGAGGGGGTGTTAGAGTGGTGGGAATTAGTTAAGGTGAGGATTAGGGCTTTTATAATAGGTTATTGCAAGAGGAAAAAAAGGGAGGAGAGGAGGGAGGTGGATCGTATCCAAAGGTTAATTGAACTCGAGTACGAGGCAGGCAACCTCGGCGGGTCGTTTGACTCGGAGAGATCCGCAACCCTAAAGGCGCAGCTCAGGGAGTTGCAGGAGCGGAAGGCTCGAGCTTTCCTGGAGCGTGCGCATAGTGGCTTCCTAGAACACAATGAGACTTGTTCTGCTATGTTCTTTAAGTCGGTTAGGGCCAGACAGAGTAGGAAGGTAATGCATGGCGTTAGGGAAGAAAATGGTAGTATAGTTAAAGAACCAGAGGATATGGTCAGGGTGACAACTGATCATTTCCAAGGTTTATTTAAGGAAAGGGAAATAGATGTAGAGAAGGGAAATGTGTTTTTAGAACACTTGTCCAGGCGGTTGCCGGAGGACATTAGAGAAGTGATGGAGGCCCAGATTTCACTAGAAGAGGTTGAGAGCGCTCTTAGGAGGATGGGAAAAGGGAAGGTGCCTGGGATGGATGGGCTGCCGGCTGAGTTTTATCTCAAGTTTTGGGGTATACTTGGACCAGTGGTCCTCGAAGTCTTGAAGGCCATCCTTGAGATGGGGGTCCCGGGGGGATCAATGGCTGTTGGTGTGCTGTCACTTTTATATAAGAAGGGGGAAGTAACAGACCTTGGCAACTGGCGGCCGTTGACCATGCAGTGTGTAGATTACAAGCTACATGCAAAGGTTTTAGCAGACCGGTCCCTTCCCTACGTCGTCCATGAGGATCAGACGTGCGGGGTAGAGGGCCGCTCTATTAGATGGAACCTACAGTTAATCAGGGACTCCATCGCTTGGGTTGAAGATAGAGGACTGCCTTTAATGGTAGCAGCGCTAGATCAGGCAAAAGCCTTTGATCGCGTGAATAGATCCTTTTTATTCAGAGTGTTAGGTCGATTAGGATTTGGGGAGAAGTTCATAGGATGGATTCGTACATTATATGGCGGAGCGGGGTGCTGAGTTAGTGTAAATAGTCACTTGGGTGACGTTTTTGACCTCTCGTCTGGGGTCAGGCAGGGGTGCCCACTCTCGGCTCTCCTCTTCGTTCTGTACATGGAGCCTCTGGGGGCTGCCATTAGGGCAGACACAGGGGTGGAAGGCTTGTTGATCCCTGGAAGTGGTGGGCTGCGTGTTAAGATGACGCAGTACGCCGACGACACTTCCTTGCTGCTGTGCAAGGACTCGTGCCTGACAAGGTCCCTTGCCATCTTTGGGGATTTTACCCGAGCGTCGGGAGCGGTTCTGAACCATGCAAAGTCTTCCGTCAAGTTTTACGGAAGATGGCGCGGTAGAACGGATGTGCCTGGGGGGTTATCTCTCTGTGAGGGGGCCCTGAGGATTCTCGGGGTCCATTTTGAGACCTCCGGCTCAGCGACGCTAAACTGGAACATGCGTATCGCAGTGGTACAGAGGAAGCTAGCAATGTGGAAGGCTAGGTATTTGTCTTTTATGGGCAAAGTCCTGGTCCTAAAGGTGGATGTGTTGCCGTCTCTTTTGTATTTGGCGTACATCTACCCATTGCCGGCTTGTCTGAGGAGGCCTCTAGTGAGGATTGTGTTTCAGTTCATGTGGAGTGGCAGGTGCGAGTGGGTCGCCAGGGCACGCATGATCTGTCCCATCGGGGAGGGAGGTAGGGGGGTACCACATTTCCCCTCAAGCTGGACACAATTTTTGTTTCTTTCTTGTTAACGGAGCTTGCTCATCCAGTGATACACCCGTCCGGTTACCTCCTGCGGGTGTTCTTCTCGTATCAGGCGAGAAGCGTAATGGTGTGGTCTAACACGGGTCCTCGGGCGGAACAGCTGCCGTGGCACTTTGGTCATGCGGCACCTGTACGAGGAGGTCAGAGAGGCAGGGAGTCCGGCGCCTGTAGTGGGCATCTCGGAAGTGGTCTGGGAGGGAGTGCAGGCGCGGGGTCTGGACAGGCTCAAGGACCTGAATTGGTTGAGCCTCCATAAGTGCTTGCCGGTACGTTCCATCATGTACCGGTATAGTTTGGTGCAATCCCCCACCTGTCCAAGATCCTCTTGTGGCAGGGAGGAGACTGTGCGCCATGTCTTTTGGGACTGTGCCTTTGCCGGATTAGTATGGGCTAGGGCACGGGTGTTGTTAGGTTTGGTAAGGGGGGATTTTGTATTGACGTGGGCCAGGTTAGAGAGAGGTGTAGGGAGAGGGACGGATAGGGACAGGTTTCTGCTCTGGCTTCTCATGAGTCTCTTTAAACGGGGGCTGTGGGAAGCCAGGCAGAACATGGTGAAGACAGGGAGAGATTGGGGGGTGGAAGGGGTAGTGAGGAGGGTGGAAGGAGATTTGAGGGGGAGGATGAAGAGGGAGGGGAGGAAGTGGGGGCAGCACGCTGCTCGGGAGAGGTGGAAGGGGGGTTTAGGGCTGGGTGTCATTTAGATTTGCAAGGGGATAGATTAGGGACGGGGAGATAGGGAAAGGTAGTTTGTAGGGTTACGGGGAGGGAAGATGCTCCCCTGCGGTTTTGTTTTGGGTTTTTGTTTTGTTTAGTTAAATTAAAATACCATTGTTAGAGTATGTATGAAAATTATGAGTTGTAAAGAATGAATGGTATTGAAGGTAATAAATTATTTTTTATAAAATTTAAAAAAAAAGATAGGCTGTATTAGGTTTTCACGGTCCGTCTGTTGTTTTGTATTGTTCGTTTTTTTCTTCTTTATTAAAGATGTATATTATCAACCACGCTGCATTTTGGTCCGACTCTCCTTCGACGGAAGAAACCCGTAACAGCCCCTCTCTCCCTCTCCACTCCTTCTATCCCTCCCCCTGACTGAACAAGTCATCAAGAACAGGCTGTATGGGTTTTTCCCTGGTAGAGAAAAGGAGTGAAAGACAGAAAGGGGGAAAGAGGGAGAGGCATGGCTAATACTTCCAACCATAGGTAATACTGTGTTCTCATTTTATTACAATGTTTCCAACAACTATAGACTACAGACCAGGAGCTGAATTCACCCCCTGAATGGACAAAGCTGCTGTGAACAGTGCTCCAGGGTGAAGTTTCTAGGGTCAGCTTCCCCTCCCCCAATCCCAACCTTAACCATTATTGGGGATAATGCAAAACCGACCCAAGATCAGCATCTTGAGGCTAAGGCAACCTCAAACTACACCATAGTATACACTTTAAGGTGGACCAATGACACCATTCTGCCATGTCAACGAGTTCCCTGGCTGGAAGTCTTCTAGAGTTCACAGGTCCATTAAGATAATGTGTGATGGATGTTTCAGAGACAGCTGATAGTTAGTCAATCAGACAAAACACTGTCTGATTATAGTCTGACATGAATAATCGTACTGTGCCCCCTTGACATACGCACGTACACAAAACACCTATCATACCAAAACATGTGTTATAATGACATAATAATAGGTTGAAGACTGTGCCTTGGGGTTTCTTCACTTGTATGAATCAAAGCAGTGAAATCACTATGTAGAGCATTGCCACTGAACAAGCCACAACTTATGTTTCCCTGTAAAACGCTGAGCCACATAGTGGGAGAACAGTTTAGTCATGAAAGAATGAACAGAGACCATCCGTGGGCATACATCATGTGCATCAAGCACAAAACATTTTTTGAGGGGAGTGATACGCATATGAACTGTTGAATTCTGTCCTCTTTCAGTAAGTGTAGGGATGGATGTATAAGAAAGATCAATGAATAGTTTGAACATTTGTAATAAATAAATAAATAAACACTAATATATCTTTATTAGAAAAGTTTTCAACCCCCTGAGTCAGTACATGTTATAATCACCCTTGGCAGCTATTACAGCTGTGAGCCTTTCCGGGTAAGTTTCTAAGAGCTTTGCACACCTGAATTGTACAATATTTGCACATTATTTAAAAAAAAATCTTCCAGCTCTGTCCAGTAGGTTGTTGATCATTGCTAGACAGCCATTTTCATGTCTTGCCATAGATTTTCATGCCGATTTAAGTAAAAACTATAACTAGGCCACTCAGGAGCATTCAATGCCGTCTTGGTAAGCAACTCCACTCTATATTTAGCCTTGTTGTCACGCCCTGGTCTAAGTATTTTGTGTTTTTCTTCATGTATTGGGTCAGGCCAGGGTGTGGCATGGGGTTTTTGTATTGTGGTGTGTTTTGTCTTGGGGTTTTGGTGTGTATGTATTGGGATTGTAGCTAGTGGGTTTATCTAGCAAGGTCTATGGCTGTCTGGAGTGGTTCTCAATCAGAGGCAGGTGTTTATCGTTGTCTCTGATTGGGAACCATATTTAGGCAGCCATATTCTTTGAGTTTGTCGTGGGTGATTGTCCTTAGTGTCGTTGTTAATATCCCTTTATTTATTTATTTACACAAGTATAGGCTGTTTCGGTTTTCGTTACGTTTATTGTTTTTGTAGTGTTTTGTGTTTATTCGTGTTTCACGTTGTTCATTAAACATGGATCGCAATCTACATGCTGCATTTTGGTCCGACTATCCTTCACACCTAGAAAACCGTAACAGAATCACCCACCCCCAACGGACCAAGCAGCGTGTCAACAGGCAGGAGCAGCCCAAAGAGGAGATGCGCTATAAGGATTTCTGGACATGGGAGGAAATCCTAAACGGAGAAGGACCCTGGGCTCAGCCTGGAGAATATCGCCGCCCCAAAGAAGAACTGGAGGCGGCGAAAGCGGAGAGGCGTCGGTATGAGGAGGCAGCACGGCGACTCGGAAGGAAGCCTGAGAATCAGCCCCAAAAATTTATTCGGGGAGGGGGGGCCTCAGGGAGAGTGTGGCAGAGTCAGGAGTCAGACCTGAGCCAACTCTCCCTGTTTATCGTGAGGAGCCAAGGAGGAGACCAGAACCAGAGCCGGTGTTGGAGGTGAGCGAAACAGAGACTGTGAAGGAGTTAATGGGGAAATTGGAGGAGAGAGAAATGAAGGAGTTGCTGTGTTGGTGCTTTTTGCATGGAATTCACCCGACGGAACGTGTCGGGGATTTGATGGCACCTGGGTTAGCGCTCCATACTCGTCCTGAGGTGCGTGTTAGTCGGCTGGTGAAGTTGGTGCCAGCCTCACGCACCAGGCCTCCTGTGCACATCCCTAGCCTTGCACGTCCTGTGCCAGCACTGCTCTCAAGATCTCCAGTACGCCTTCACGGTCTAGCCCATCCTGTGCCACCTCCACACTCCAGCCCTCCGGTAGCAGCTCCCCGCACCAGGCTTCCTGTGCGTGTTCTCGGTTCAGTACCACCAGTACCAGCACCACGCATCAGGCCTACAGTGCGCCTCGCCTCTCCAGCGCTGCCGGAGCCTTTCTCCTCTCCTGCGCTGCCGGAGTCTCCCGTCTGTTCAGCGCTGCCGGAGCCTTTCTCCTCTACAGCGCTGCTGGAGTCTCCCGCCTGTTCAGCGCAGCCAGAGCCTTTCTCCTCTACAGCGCTGCTGGAGTCTCCCGCCTGTTCAGCGCAGCCAGAGCCTCTCTCCTCTCCTGCACTGCCGGAGTCTCCCGCCTGTTCAGCGCAGCCAGAGCTGCCAGCCTGTATAGAGCAGCCAGAGCTGCCAGCCTGCATGGAGAAGCCAGAGATGCCAGCCGGCATGGAGCAGCCAGAGCTGTCAGTCTGCATAGAGCAGCCAGAGCTGTCAGTCTGCATGGAGCAGCCAGAGCTGCCAGCCTGCATGGAGCAGCCAGAGCTGCCAGCCTGCATGGAGCAGCCAGAGCTGCCAGCCTGCATGGAGCAGCCAGAGCTGTCAGTCTGCATGGAGCAGCTAGAGCTGTCAGTCTGCAAGGAGCCAGCAGAGCTGCCAGTCTGCAGCTGCCAGGAGCTGCCAGCTGCACGGAGCTGTCAGTCTGCAGGAGCTGCCAGTCTGCCAAGGAGCTGCCAGTCTGCAAGGAGCTGCCAGTCTGCACGGAGCAGTCTGCGGAGCTGTCAGTCTGCAAGGAGCTGTCAGAGCAGTCTGCAAGGAGCTGCCAGTCTGTAAGGAGCTGCCAGTCTGCAGAGCTGCCAGTCTCAGCCGCCAGAGCTGCCAGTCTGTGGCCAGAGCTGTCAGCCTACATGGAGCAGCCAGAGCCGCCAGTCAGCGTGGAGCAGCCAGAGCCGCCAGTCAGCATGGAGCAGCCAGATCTTTCAGTCTGCCAGGATCCGCCAGTCGGCCAGACTCTTCCAGATCTGCCAGTCAGCCAGACTCTTCCAGATCTGCCAGTCAGCCAGACTCTTCCAGATCCGCCAGTCAGCCAGACTCTTCCAGATCCGCCAGTCAGCCAGACTCTTCCAGATCCGCCAGTCAGCCAGACTCTTCCAGATCCGCCAGTCAGCCAGACTCTTCCAGATCTGCCAGTCAACCAGACTCTTCCAGATCTGCCAGTCAACCAGACTCTTCCAGATCTGCCAGTCAACCAGACTCTTCCAGATCCGCCAGTCGGCCAGGATCTGCCAGTCGGCCAGGATCTGCCAGTCGGCCAGGATCCGCCAGTCGGCCAGGATCCGCCAGTCGGCCAGGATCCGTCAGATCCGCCAGTCAGCCAGGATCTGCCAGAACTGCCAGTCGGCTAGGATCAGCCAGTCGGCCAGGATCCGCCAGTCGGCCAGGATCCGCCAGTCGGCCAGGATCCGCCAGTCGGCCAGGATCCGCCAGATCCGCCAGTCAGCCAGGATCTGCCAGTCAGCCAGGATCTGCCAGTCAGCCAGGATCTGCTGAAACCACCAGCCAGCCAGGATCTGGTAGATCTACCTACCTGCCTGAGCTTTCTCTCACTCCTGAGCTTTCTCTCACTCCCAAGCTTTCTCTCACTCCCGAGCTTTCTCTCACTCCAGAGCTTTCTCTCACTCCCGAGCTGCCTCAGTCCCGAGCTGTCCTTCAGTCCCGATCTGCTCCTCAGTCCAGTGGGTTTCTGGGTGAGGACTACTAGGCCATGGTCGGCGGCGAGGGTGGACTATCCAGGGACGCGAGGAGAGGGGACTAAGACATTGACTGAGTGGGTTCCACATCCCGCGCCGGAGCCGCCACCATGGACAGACGCCCACCCGGACCCTCCCTATTGTTTTGAGGTGCGTTCGGGAGTCCGCACCTTAGGGGGGGGGGGGTTCTGTCACGCCCTGGTCTAAGTATTTTGTGTTTTTCTTGATGTATTGGGTCAGGCCAGGGTGTGGCATGGGGTTTTTGTATTGTGGTATGTTTTGTCTTGGGGTTTTGGTGTGTATGTATTGGGATTGTAGCTAGTGGGGTTATCTAGCAAGGTCTATGGCTGTCTGGAGTGGTTCTCAATCAGAGGCAGGTGTTTATCGTTGTCTCTGATTGGGAACCATATTTAGGCAGCCATATTCTTTGAGTTTGTCGTGGGTGATTGTCCTTAGTGTCGTTGTTAATATCCCTTTATTTATTTATTTACACAAGTATAGGCTGTTTCGGTTTTCGTTACGTTTATTGTTTTTGTAGTGTTTTGTGTTTATTCGTGTTTCACGTTGTTCATTAAACATGGATCGCAATCTACATGCTGCATTTTGGTCCGACTATCCTTCACACCTAGAAAACCGTAACACTTGTGTTTTAGGTTATTGTCCTGCTGAAAGGTAAATGTGTCTCCTAGTGTCTGTTGGAATGCAAATTAACCAGGATTTCCTCTAGGATTTTGCTTAGTGCTTAGCTCTATTCTGTTTGCTTTCACCCTAAATCTTGGCGATGACAAGCAGACCCATAACATGATGCAGCCACCACCATGCTGTAAAATATGAAGAGTGATACTCAGTGATGTGTTGTATTGGATTTACCACAAACATAACGTTTTGTATTCAGGACATAAAGTCAATTTCTTTGCCACATTATTTGCAGTTTTACTTTAGTGCCTTATTGCAAACAGGATGCTTGTTTTGGAATATTTATATTCTGTACAGTAGGGTTCCCAAACTGGCGGCCTGAATTTGGCCCAAGGCTAGTTTCATTTGGCATCCCATGTTTTCTGCAATATTTTTTAATGTACTATTGTATTTTTCTTGTTGGATATAAAAGACTGTAGAAAACACAAGGAAATCAGCTCCAAGTATTTACAAGCACAATACAGTGACAAGTGATCATATACAAATCTAAGCAAGGTTGAAATGATTATGTTTTAGTAATAAATTATATCTCTTTGGGCTTCTTGCGGTCAATTTGGCCCTGAAACTAGTTGATGATCCCTGCTGTACAGGCTTCCTTCTGTCACGCCTGCTCCCGCTCCCCCTCCCTGGTGCTGCAGGGTGCCAGGCTTCCTTCTGTCACGCCTGCTCCCGCTCCCCCTCCCTGGTGCTGCAGGGCGCCAGGCTTCCTTCTGTTACGCCTGCTCCCGCTCCCCCTCCCTGGTGCTGCAGGGCGCCAGGCTTCCTTCTGTCACGCCTGCTCCCGCTCCCCCTCCCTGGTGCTGCAGGGCGCCAGGCTACCCTTCTTTACACACACCTGTCACCATCATTACGCGTAGCAGCACTCATTGGACTCACCTGGACTCCTTCACGTTGTTGATTACCTCCTGTATATCTGTCTGTTCCTCGGTAGTGTTCCCTGTGTCTGCATTAATTGTTGTTATGTGTTCCTGTCCAGATGCTGTTCTTGTTCTGTTTCATGTCCGTCAGTTATTAAACCTTCACTCCTTGTACCTGCTTCTCATCTTCTGCAGTGATCCTTAAAGAATGAAAAAGGAGGTTACTGTCACGCCTGCTCCCGAGCATTACGCACTCTGGCCACCATCAGTACACACACCTGCCTTTCCCCGTCACACGCAACAGTGTATTAGTGGACTCACCTGGACTCAATCACCTGTTCACTACCTCCCCTATATTTGTCAGTACCCCATCTCTGTTCCCCGCTGCTGCATTGATTGTCGAACGTCGTTGTGTTGCCCGTGTGCAAACGCTGTGCCTGTCTTGTTTCATGTCTGTTCCATGTTAAATGTTGATTCTCCATACCTGCTACTCGTCTCTGCCGTCGATCCTTACAGAATTCAGCAGCCACCAAACGAAGCATCGGGAGTGCTGGCTTTCCGGGTGGTGGTGACGTTGGATCCGGGGGCCTCCACTGATGGACTCGGGGTGCCTAAGCCAGCTCGTCGGCTGTCATGCCCTAGCTGGCTCGAGAGGTTTCTTGCCCCTGTTGAGTCGGAAGGTGCTCATCCCATGTCAGGCCTCAGCCAGATCGTCAGGTTCCTATGCCTCAGCCGGCTCGCCAGGCTCTCTTGCCTCTGCCGGTTCATCAGGATTTCACGCCCAGACGGCTTCTCCAGCTCCCGTGCCTCGGCCGATCTGTCAGGCTCACCCAGGTGGGACGCCGGGTGGTGCCCCTAGAGAGGAGGGGTACTGTCATGCCTGCTCCTGATCCCCCTACCTGTCGCTCAAAGGCGCCAGGCCCCCAGCATTACGCACTCCAGCCACCATCAGTACGCACACCTGCCTTTCCCCGTCACACGTATCAGCATATTGTTGGACTCACCTGGACTCAATCACCTGTTCATTACCTTCCCTATATTTGTCAGTTCCCCATCTCTGTTCCATGCTGTTGCATTGATTGCCAAATATTGTTGTGTTGCCTGTGTGCCGATGTTGTGCCGGTCTTGTTTCATGTCTGTTCCTTATTAAATGTTGACTCCCCGTGCTTGCTTCTCATCTCTGACGTCGGTCCTTACACCTTATTTTCACTCTGTCAATTAGGTTAGCATTGTGTAGTAACTACAATGTGGTTGATTCATCCTCAGTTTTCTCCTATCACAGCCATTAAACTCTGTAACTGTTTTAAAGTAATCATTCCCTGAGAGGTTTCCTTCCTCCCCGGCAACTGAGTTAGGAAGGATGCCTGTATCTTTGTAGTGACTGCAAGTGTTGATACACTATCCAAAGTGTAATTAATAACTTCACCATGCTAAAAGGGATATTAAATGTCTGCCAAAAGACCTAGGTGTCTGGTTAGACTGTAAACTCCCCTTCCAGACTCACATTAAGCATCTCCAATCCAAAATTAAATCTAGAATCGGTTTCCTATATCGCAACAAAGCATCCTTCACTCATGCTGCCAAACATACCCTTGTAAAACTTACCATCCTACCGATCCTCGACTTTGGTGATGTCATCTATAAAATAGCCTCCAACACTCTACTCAACAAACTGGATAAAGTCTATCACAGTGCCATCCGTTTTGTCACCAAAGCCCCATACACTACCCACCATTGCGACCTGTACACCCTCATTGGTTGGCCCTCGCTTCATACTCATCGCCAAACCCACTGGCTACAGGTTATCTACAAGTCTCTGCTAGGTAAAGCCCCACCTTATCTCAGCTCACTGGTCACCATAGCAGCATCCACCCGTAGGACGCGCTGCAGCAGGTATATTTCACTGGTCATCCCCAAAGCCAACACTTCATTGGGCCACTTTTCCTTCCAGTTCTCTGCTGCCAATGACTGGAACGAATTGCAAAAATCACTGAAGCTGGAGTCTTAAATCTCCCTTACTAACTTTAAGCATCAGCCGTCAGAGCAGCTTACCGATCATTGCACCTGTACACAGCCCATCTGTAAATAGCCCACCCAACTACCTCATCCCCATATTGTTATTTATTTGTTTGCTCCTTTGCACCTCAGTAGCTCTACTTGCACATTCATTTTCTGCACATCTATCACTCCAGTGTTTAATTGCCAAATTGTAATTATTTCGCCACTATGACCTATTTATTGCCTTACCTCCCTAATCTTACTTCACTTGCACACACTGTATATAGAATTTACCATTGTGTTATTGACTGTACGTTTGTTTATGTGTAACTCTGTTTTGTTTGTGTCGCACTGCTTTGCTTTATCTTGGTCAGGTCACAGTTGTAAATGAGAACTTGTTCTCAACTGGCCATCTGGTTAAATAAAGGTCAAATAAAATAATGAAAAGATGCCCTTCTTTGTGAGGCATTGGAAAACCTTTTGGAAAACCTCCCTGGTCTTTGTGGTTGAATCTGTGTTTGAAATTCACTGCTCGACTGAGGGACCTTACATATAATTGTGTGTGGGGTACAGAGAGGAGGTAGTCATTCAAAAATCATGTTCAACACTACTATCGCATACATAGTCCATGGAACTTATTATGTGACTTGTTAAACACATTTTTACTGCTGAACTTATTTAGGATTGCTATAACAAAGAGGTTGAATACATTTCAGCTTTTCATTTTTCATTAATTTGTAAAAATTCAGAAAAACATAATTCCACTTTGACGTTATGGGTATTGTGTGTAAGCCAGTGACCATTTTAAATTCAGGCTGTAACACAAAAAAAATGTGGAAAGAGTCAAGGGGTGTGAATACTTTCTGAAGGCACTGTATAAATCTATAGTTTATTAAAAAAAAAAAAAAAAAAAAGCAGTTTGCTCCTTTAATGAACAAAAAGTGGAGATACACTTCAGCTGCTTCATGCAGCCTACACACAGATCCAGCTGCCAATCAAGCCAGTGATGCATGGTGGGTAAAGAGTGGCAATAATGACATTTGAGTGCATTAACACAGTGAATTGGCTCCATTAGAGAAACCCTCGTCCATGTCTCGAGAACACACTTACCTCCCCCGTCTGGCGGCCAGTGACACCTTGCCAGGAGAGATAGGGATAGAGTCGAGAGGAGAGAGAGAGAGAGAACAGCGAGAGGGAGGAGAGAGAGAGAGAGAACAGCGAGAGAGAGGATAGAGAGCGAGAGAGAGAGAGAGAGAGAGAGGAGAGAGAGAGAGGAGAGAGAACAGCGAGAGGGAGGAGGGAGAGAGAGAGAGAGAGAGAGAACAGCGAGAGAGAGGAGAGAGAGAGAGAGAACAGCGAGAGGGAGGAGAGAGAGCGAGAGAGAGAGAGAGAGAGAGAGAGAGGGAGAGATAGGGATAGAGTTGATGGTATCCTCAATGAAATGATCAAATATACAGACAACAAATTCCAATTGGCTATTACTAAAACTCTTTAACATCATCCTTAGCTCTGGCATCTTCCCCAATATTTGGAACCAAGGACTGATCACCCCAATCCACAAAAGTGGAGACAAATTTGACCCCAATAACTACCGTGGAATATGCGTCAACAGTAACCTTGGGAAACTCCTCTGCATTATATCATTAACAACAGACTTGTCCATTTCCTCAATGAAACAATGTACTGAGCAAATGTCAAATTGGCTTTTTACCAAATTACCGTACAACAGACCATGTATTCACCCTGCACACCCTAATTGACAACCAAACAAACCAAAACAAAGGCAAAGTCTTCTCATGCTTCAACATATATATCAAAGAATTGGCGCGGGCACTAGAAAAGTCTGCAGCACCCGGCCTCACCCTACTAGAATCCGAAGTCAAATGTCTGCTGTTTGCTGATGATCTGGTGCTTCTGTCACCAACCAAGGAGGGCCTGCAGCAGCACCTAGATCTTATGCACAGATTCTGTCAGACCTGGGCCCTGACAGTACATCTCAGTAAGACCAAAATAATGGTGTTCCAAAAAAGGTCCAGTCACCAGGACCACAAATACAAATTCCATCTAGACACTTGCCCTAGAGCACACAAAAAACTATACATACCTTGGCCTAAACATCAGCGCCACAGGTAACTTCCACAAAGCTGTGAACGATCTGAGAGGCAAGGCAAGAAGGGCATTCTATGCCATCAAAAGGAACATAAATTTCAACATACCAATTAGGATTTGGCTAAAAATACTTGAATCAGTCATAAATCAAATCAAATCAAAATCAAATTTTATTTGTCACATACACATGGTTAGCAGATGTCCGCTCACGAAATGCAAGACTTCTACAAAATGCAGGACAAACAAGTAATCTAACTAACAATTCCAAAAAAAACTACTGTCATACACAGGGGATAAAGAATATGTACAAAATATATGAATGAGTGATGGTACAGACAGCATAGGCAAGATACATAGATGATATCGAGACAGTATATACATATGAGATAAGTATGTAAACCAAGTGGCGTTAAATTCTATAATACCTATTAAAGTGGCTAGTGATACATGTATTACATAAGGATGCAGTCGATGATATAGAGTACAGTATCAACGTATGCATATGAGATGAACAATGTAGGGTAAGTAACATTATATAAGGTAGCATTGTTTAAAGTGGCAAAGCGATACATTTCATCATTTCCCATCAATTCCCATGATTAAAGTGGCTGGAGTAGAGTCAGTGTCATTGACAGTGTGTTGGCTGTAGCCACTCAATGTTAGTGGTGGCTGTTTAACAGTCTGATGGCCTTGAGATAAAGCACAGTCTCTACAGAGTCCCAGCTTTGAGCAGCACCTTAGACCCGCCTTCTGGATGGCAGCGGGGTGAAAACGGGTGGTTGATGTCCTTGATGATCTTTTGGAAAGCATCGGGTGGTGTAGGTGTCCTGGAGGGCAAGGTAGTTTGCCCCCGGTGATGCGTTGTGCAGACCTCACTACCCTCTGGAGAGCCTTACGGTTGAGGCGGTGCAGTTGCCATACCAGGCGGTGATACAGCCCGCCAGGATGCTCTCGATTGTGCATCTGTAGAAGTTTGAGTGCTTTTGGTGACAAGCCAATTTCTTCAGCCTCCTGAGGTTGAAGAGGCGCTGCTGCGCCTTCCTCACGATGCTGTCTGTGTGAGTGGAAATTCAGTTTGTCTGTGATGTGTATGCCAGGAACTTAAAACTTGCTACCCTCTCCACTACTGTTCCATCGATGTGGATGGGGGTGTTCCTCTGCTGTTTCCTGAAGTCCACAATCATCTCCTTAGTTTTGTTGACGTTGAGTGTGAGGTTATTTTCCTGACACCACACTCCGAGGGCCCTCACCTCCTCCCTGTAGGCCGTCTGTCGTTGTTGGTAATCAAGCCTACCACTGTTGTGTCGTCCACAAACTTGATGATTGAGTTGGAGGCGTGCGTGGCCACGCAGTCGTGGGTGAACAGGGAGTACAGGAGAGGGCTCAGAACGCACTGTGGGGCCCCAGTGTTGAGGATCAGCGGAGAGGAGATGTTGTTGCCTACCCTCACCACCTGGGGGCGGCCCGTCAGGAACCAGTACCCAGTTGCACAGGGCGGGGTCGAGACCCAGGGTCTCCAGCTTGATGAAAGCTTGGAGGGTACTATGGTGTTGAATGCCGAGCTGTAGTCGATGAACAGCATTCTCACATAGGTATTCCTCTTGTCCAGATGGGTTAGGGCAGTGTGCAGTGTGGTTGAGATTGCATCGTCTGTGGACCTATTTTGTAACATTGGAGTGGGTCAAGGGTGTCAGGTAGGGTGGAGGTGATATGGTCCTTGACTAGTCTCTCAAAGCACTTCATGATGACGGATGTGAGTGCTACGAGGGCGGTAGTCGTTTAGCTCAGTTACCTTAGCTTTCTTGGGAACAGGAACAATGGTGGCCCTCTTGAAGCATGTGGGAACAGCAGACTGGTATAGGGATTGATTGAATATGTCCGTAAACACACCGGCCAGCTGGTCTGCGCATGCTCTGAGGGCGCGGCTGGGGATGCCGTCTGGGCCTGCAGCCTTGCGAGGGTTAACACGTTTAAATGTCTTACTCACTTCGGCTGCAGTGAAGGAGAGACCGCATGTTTCCGTTGCAGGCCGTGTCAGTGGCACTGTATTGTCCTCAAAGCGGGCATAAAAAAAAGTTATTTAGTCTGCCTGGGAGCAAGACATCCTGGTCCGTGACTGGGCTGGGTTTCTTCCTGTAGTCCGTGATTGACTGTAGACCCTGCCACATACCTCTTGTGTCTGAGCCGTTGAATTGAGATTCTACTTTGTCTCTGTACTGGCGCTTAGCTTGTTTGATAGCCTTGCGGAGGGAATAGCTGCACTGTTTGTATTCAGCCATGTTACCAGACACCTTGCCCTGATTAAAAGCAGTGGTTCGTGCCTTCAGTTTCACACGAATGCTGCCATCAATCCACGGTTTCTGGTTAGGGAATGTTTTAATCGTTGCTATGGGAACGACATCTTCAACGCACGTTCTAATGAACACACACCGTATCAGCGTATTCGACAATGTTGTTGTCTGACGCAACTGAAACATCTCCCAGTCCACGTGATGGAAGCAGTCAGTGTGGAGTCAGCTTGGTCGGACAGCGTTGGACAGACCTCAGTGTGGGAGCTTCTTGTTTTAGTTTCTGTCTGTAGGCAGGGATCACAAAATGGAGTCGTGGTCAGCTTTTCCGAAAGGGGGCGGGGCAGGGATATATGCGTCACGGAAGCTGTAACAATGATCCAGGGTCTTTCCACCCCTGGTTGCTTTCGATATGCTGATAAAATTTAGGGAGTCTTGTTTTCAGATTAGCCTTGTTAAAATCCCCAGCTACAATGAATGCAGCCTCCGGATAAATCGTTTCCAGTTTGCAGAGAGTTAAATACCAGTTCTTTCAGAGCCATCATGTGTCTGCTTGGGGGGATATATACGGCTGTGATTATAATCGAAGAGAATTCTCTTGGTAGATAATGCGGTCTACATTTGATTGTGAGGAATTCTAAATCAGGTGAACAGAAGGATTTGAGTTCCTGTATGTTTCTTTCATCACACCATGTCATTTTGGCCATAAGACATACGCCCCCGCCCGTCTTCTTACCAGAAAGATGTTTGTTTCTGTCGGCGCGATGCGTGGAGAAAATTGCGTCTCTCCAGTTAGCCATGTTTCCGTGAAGCAAAGAACGTTACAGTCTCTGATGTCCCTCTGGAATGCTACCCTTGCTCGGATTTCATCACCTTGTTGTCAAGAGACTGACATTGGCAAGAAGAATGCTAGGGAGTGGTGCACGATGTGCCCGTCTCCGGAGTCTGACCAGAAGACCGCTTCGTTTCCCTCTTTTTCTGAGTCGTTTTTTTTTTTTGGTCGCTGCATGTGATCCACTGTTACACTGGTTGTAAGGCAGAACACAGGATCCGCATCGCAAAAAAACATATTCTTGGTCTACCAGTTGACGCTGATCTTATATTCAGTAGTTCTTCTCGGCTGTATGTAAAGAAACCTAAGATGACCTGGGGTACTAGTGTAAGAAATAACACGTAAAAAAACAAAAAACTGCATAGTTTCCTAGGAACGCGAAGCGAGGCGGCCATCTCTGTCGGCGCCGGAAGAGAGCCCATTGCCCTTTATGGTTGTGAGGTCTAGGGTCCGCTCACCAACCAAGACTTCACAAAATGGGACAAACACCAAATTGAGACTCTGCACGCAGAATTCTGCAAAAATATCCTCTGTGTACAACGTAGAACACCAAATAATGCATGCAGAGCAGAATTAGGCCGATACCCACTAATTATCCAAATCCAGAAAAGAGCCGTTAAATTCTATAACCACCTAAAAGGAAGCGATTCCCAAACCTTCCACAACAAAGCCATCACCTACAGAGAGATGAACCTGGAGAAGAGTCCCCTAAGAAAGCTGGTCCTGGGGCTCTGTTCACAAACAAAAACACACCCTACAGAGCCCCAGGACAGCAGCACAATTAGACCCAACCAAATCATGAGAAAACAAAAAGATAATTACTTGACACATTGGAAAGAATTAACAAAAAAACAGAGCAAACTAGAATGCTATTTGGCCCTACACAGAGAGTACACACCGGCAGAATACCTGACCACTGTGACTGACCCAAAACTAAGGAAAGCTTTGACTATGTACAGACTCAGTGAGCATAGCCTTGCTATTGAGAAAGGCCGCCGTAGGCAGACATGGCTCTCAAGAGAAGACAGGCTATGTGCACACTGCCCACAAAATGAGGTGGAAACTGAGCTGCACTTCCTAACCTCCTGCCCAATGTATGACCATATTAGAGAAACATATTTCCCTCAGATTACACAGATCCACAAAGAATTCGAAAACAAATCCAATTTAGAAAAACTCCCATATCTACTGGGTGAAATTCCACAGTGTGCCATCACAGCAGCAAGATTTGTGACCTGTTGCCACAAGAAAAGGGCAACCAGTGAAGAACACACACCATTGTAAATACAACCCATATCTATGCTTATTTATTTTATCTTGTGTCCTTTACCATTTGTACATTGTTAAAACACTGTATATATAATATGACATTTGTAATGTCTTTATTGTTTTGAAACTTCTGTATGTGTAATGTTTACTGTTAATTTTTATTGTTTATTTCACTTTATATATTATCTACCTCACTTGCTTTGGCAATGTTAACACATGTTTCCCATGCCAAAAAAGCCCCTTGAATTGAATTGAATTGAATTGAATTGAGAGAGAGAGAACAGAGAGATAGGGGTAGAGTTGAGAGGAGTGAGAGAGAGGAGAGAGAGGAGGAGAGAGAGAGAGAGAGAGGGGAGAGAGAGAGAACAGAGGAGAGATAGGGATAGAGTTGGGGAGGAGAGAGAGAGAGAGAACAGAGAGAGAGAGAGAGAGAGAGAGAGAGAGAGAGAGAGAGAGAGAGAGAGAGAGAGAGAGAGAGAGAGAGAGAGAGAGAAGAGAGAGAGATAGGGAGAGAGTTGTGAGGGGAGAGAGAGAGAGAGAGAGAGAGAGAGAGAGAGAGAGAGAGAGAGAGAGAGAGAGAGAGAGAGAGAGAGAGAGAGAGAGAGAGAGAGAGGAGAGAGAGCGAGAGAGAAGAGAGAAAGTGAGAGAGGAGAGTGGAGGGACAGAGATGTGTTAGTGTGTACTGTACGAATCTGTATAGACTGGAATTTGTTAAATGAAGCATAAAAAAAGCATAATTCTTGTGCTTGAAAGAATACACATTTAGATGAATTTATTCAACAATACAATGTTAGCTGTGTGATGTCTCAAATGCTTTACATTTTTAACTAGGGTTATCTTACCTCATGCAGCTTACGTTCTGTCTGGCAGAATACAGCTCTTTTGGAGTCAGACATGCTGTGATCGCTGTGCTCTCTGAAGGATAAAAATTCATTATGCACACGCACGCACACGCACGCACGCACACACACACACACACACACACACACACACACGCACGCACACGCACACACACACACACACACACACACACACACACACACACGCACGCACGCACGCACACACACAAACACACACACGCACGCACACACACACGCACACGCACGCAAACACACACCACCCCCATACACAGAGATGTCTAAAAAGCCTGCTCATCTATAATACATACACCATGGTTTTGCTTTGAACAATAAACTCAGTAGTCTCCCTCTCTCTCACATCTCCATTGAAAATTATTCTTATTCCAAAGCTTTCACTCAGGTGAGACAACACCACCCACTGCAGAGATTCAGATCAAATCTGCAGTTAGTGAAGGAAGGCCTCATAAAATCCCATCTATATCCTCTAAAACCAACAGCAAAACAACTGGCATTTTCTCAAATTTCTCTTTCAACATGGTTGAACACTCCACCGCAATTAATTGGCTTTGGTCTGTGGCTCAGGAGGGAAATACACTGGCAACACTTTCTTGGTTAAAAGCACCAGGCGTTGCTAAGACAAAGCTTTCAGTCCCTCCCACGCCACACGGCAGAGGCTCTATGGAGTCGATTGGCTCAGGTCTCTGATTAAGAGCGAATGGGAGGGACTGGGAGTTAATGGCTTATGAAGGTGAATTCAGAGACTTGTCATATTCTCTCCGGAACGCCGACTTGAAAAACAATGCCAGAGAGATTCTACAGGGAACCTTTTATAAGTCATGTTCTGTCTTAAGCGCATATGTCCAAGACAAGAGAAAATGGAGAAGACATGGGGGGAGGAGGGGGTGAGGGGAAGAGGAGATGTGGGGGGGGAGGAGGAGGGGGGTGAATGGAAGAGGAGATGTGGGGGGGGAGGAGAGGAGGGGGTGAGGGGAAGAGGAGATGTGGGGGGAGAGAGAGGAGGGGGGTGAGGGGAAGAGGAGATGTGGGGGGAAGAGGAGGGGGGTGAGGGGAAGAGGGGATGTGGGGGGGGGAGGAGAGGAGGGGGGGGGAGAGGAGGGGGTGAGGGGAAGAGGAGATGGGGGGAGAAGAGGAGGGGGGAGGGGAAGAGGCGAGGGGGGATGGAGAGGAGAGGGTGGGAAGAGGAGAGGAGGGGTTGAGAGAGGAGGGGTGAGGGGAAGAGGAGATGTGGGAGAGAAGAGGAGGGGGTGAGGGGAAGAGGAGAGGAGGGAGGGGAGAGAAGGGGTGAGTGGAAGAGGAGATGTGGGGGGGAGGAGAGGGGGGGGAGGAGAGGAGGAAGAGGAGATGTGGGGGGAGGAGAGGAGGGGGGAGGAGAGGAGGCTTTGAGGGGAATTTTTAATAAAACAATTTATTTTACCTTTATTTAACTAGGCAAGTCAGTTAAGAACCAATTCTTATTTTCAATGACGGCCTAGGAACAGTGGGTTAACTGCCTGTTCAGGGGCAGAACGACAGATTTGTACCTTGTCAGCTTGGGGATTTGAACTTGCAACCTTCCGGTTACTAGTGCAACGCTCTAACCACTAGGCTTAGAGGAGAGGAGGAGGGAGGAGAGGAGGGGGTGAGGGGAAGAGGAGAGGAGGAGCAGATGGGAGAGGAGAAGAGAAGAAGGACTGTGCTTATCACATAGTGACATC
>NW_024609821.1:277500-345000 GCF_018296145.1 Oncorhynchus tshawytscha
TTTCCCTCCCATTTCACCCACTCAACAGCAGCCGAGGGCTGGGTGCCTGACATATCCACCATGGTTCAGCTTGCCCCCATTCCCCTCTCTCACCCTCTCCCACCCTCTCTCTCTCCCTCTTTCACTCCCTCATTCCCCACTGGTTCTGTTGGAATAACAGTGGCTAGATGTTTGACATTCCCGCTCTCTGCTAACTACCCCTCAAATGCCCCCCTCTCACCCCCCCCTCATTCACTCTTTCTTTCTTTCTTTCTTTCTTTCTTTCTTTCTTTCTTTCTTTTTCTTTCTTTCTTTCTTTCTTTCTTTCTTTTTCTTTCTTTCTTTCTTTCTTTCTTTCTTTCTTTCTTTCTTTCTTTCTTTCTTTCTGTTTCTCTCTGTCTTTCAATTTCAATTCAATGAAATTTGCTTTATTGGCGTGCGTTAACAATGTACATATTGCCAAAGCGTACTGTGGAGACTGTGATACATTTACAATATTAAAACTTCATTAGGGTAGGGGGCACTATTTTCAACTCCGGATGAAAAGCGTGCCCAAAGTAAACTGCCTGTTACTCTGTTACTTGAGATATCAGCTGATGTACGAAGGGCTATATAAATACATTTGATTTGATTTTGATTTGATTTGGAAGGTGATGGAGTCCAGGTGAGTGACAGACATAGGGGAGGTCATCAGGAAGGTGATGGAGTCCAGGTGAGTGACAGACATAGGGGAGGTCATCAGGAAGGTGATGGAGTCCAGGTGAGTGACAGACATAGGGGAGGTCATCAGGAAGGTGATGGAGTCCAGGTGAGTGACAGACATAGGGAGGTCATCAGGAAGGTGATGGAGTCCAGGTGAGTGACAGACATAGGGGAGGTCATCAGGAAGGTGATGGAGTCCAGGTGAGTGACAGACATAGGGGAGGTCATCAGGAAGGTGATGGAGTCCAGGTGAGTGACAGACATAGGGGAGGTCATCAGGAAGGTGATGGAGTCCAGGTGAGTGACAGACATAGGGGAGGTCATCAGGAAGGTGATGGAGTCTAGGTGAGTGACAGACATAGGGAGGTCATCAGGAAGGTGATGGAGTCCAGGTGAGTGACAGACATAGGGAGGTCATCAGGAAGGTGATGGAGTCCAGGTGAGTGACAGACATAGGGGAGGTCATCAGGAAGATGATGGAGTCCAGGTGAGTGACAGACATAGGGGAGGTCATCAGGAAGGTGATGGAGTCCAGGTGAGTGACAGACATAGGGAGGTCATCAGGAAGGTGATGGAGTCCAGGTGAGTGACAGACATAGGGGAGGTCATCAGGAAGGTGATGGAGTCCAGGTGAGTGACAGATATAGGGAGGTCATCATGAAGGTGATGGAGTCCAGGTGAGTGACAGACATAGGGAGGTCATCAGGAAGGTGATGGAGTCCAGGTGAGTGACAGACATAGGGGAGGTCATCAGGAAGGTGATGGAGTCCAGGTGAGTGACAGACATAGGGGAGGTCATCAGGAAGGTGATGGAGTCCAGGTGAGTGACAGACATAGGGGAGGTCATCAGGAAGGTGATGGAGTCCAGGTGAGTGACAGACATAGGGGAGGTCATCAGGAAGGTGATGCAGTCCAGGTGAGTGACAGACATAGGGGAGGTCATCAGGAAGGTGATGGAGTTCAGGTGCGCATAACGATTGTGGCAGGTGTGCGTAATAATTAATAAACTGGCAACAACGAGCGCCAGAGAAGGAGAGCAGGAGTAGACGTGACACACATTTATAATACCACAGAAAACCTTCCCCAGGTTACTGTTCACACAAATGCCTCTGTAATGTTATGGACAACTTTGTCTCAGTTCTTAAAGATTAGGGTTATGAATCCATGAAAAATAATCTACACTCAGGATCAAATTAAATAGTTAATACTGTATTATTGAAATGTTGCACTAGTGTATTGAGCATCTAATTTAGGATGCCATCAGGTCTGCATGCTTTTTTAAATTTGAAGGCTTGAAGTTTCTTATAGAACTCCTGGTCAGTAATTGTGGAGTCCAATGGATTTTGATAGTCATTTATAGCTTTTTCTAACTGTGTTCAACTTCTCATGAAATTGGCATTGTTCTGTGTTTTGCATCAATTTTAACGGTGTTGTATAGAGTTTTAATTAAATGGGTTGTCCATATGTCACCATTTTGTATCGTTAATTCCTCTATTAAAATGTCAAATCTTGCCAGAAGTTGTTTATGGACTCCTCAATTAGTGTCAGCTGCTTGCTGTTGTACTGTGCTTTTTTGGTTCTGTGAGTACGTTTATAGAGTTTTAAAGTATCAGAGTAATGAAGGTGTAATTCACCATTATTTGGGTATCTGTGCTTTTGGTTTGATAGTGTTCTAATTATTTTTTACAATCGGTATCAAACCAGTTCTCCTCTGAGGTATTTTATAGATTTAAAAAAAATCTATTTCAGTTCTGCTTCTTTTTCTGTTTGCCTGAATATATTGTTGATGTTTTTTACTGCCAGATTGTTGTCTTCTTGACTGTGAGTGGATGTGGCATCCAGAAGTTATATAAAACTGTTTGGATTTGTTGGTTACTGGTTGCTTTCTGGTATTCTTCTGTGCTGTTTTGGGCACATCTGTATGAATTTCTGATGTTGTGCAGCTTACTGGGCTGTGAAAGTGTGTTTGTTTCCATGTCTGTTCTTTTGAGGAACTACTTAATGTGGCTGTGACCAGACAGAGGTTTTAGTAGCTTGACAGTGAATGAGTTAGCAAGAGAAAGGGTCAATGTTTGTAATCATGTAGTCTACTGTGCTGTGGCCAAGGGGTGAGCAATAGGTACATCTCCCCAAAGAGTCCCCAGTAACCTACCATTAACAAAGTACAGACCCAGGCTTCGACAGAGCTGCAACAGATCCCTTCCGCTTTTGTTGATGGTGCTGTCACTGTTGTTTCTATGGGGGAAATTAAGACAGTTAGAAACAGTATGGCATTTAATAAAGCTGTCCCCTCGTGTTGTCCTTAGATCAGGTAGTGTTCTCTCTCTCTCTCTCTCTCTCTCTCTCTCTCTCTCTCTCTCTGTGGATCTGTGTAATCTGAGGGAAATATATGTCTCTAATATGGTCATACATTGGGCAGGAGGTTAGGAAATGCAGCTCAGGTTCCACCTCATTTTGTGGGCAGTGTGCACATAGCCTGTTTTCTCTTGAGAGCCAGGTCTGTCTACGGCGGCCTTTCTCAATAGCAAGGCTATGCTCACTGAGTCTGTACATAGTCAAAGCTTTCCTTAAGTTTGGGTCAGTCACAGTGGTCAGGTATTCTGCCACTATGTACTCTCTGTTTAGGGACAAATATCATTCTAGTTTGCTCTGTTTTTTTGTTAATTCTTTCCAATGTGTGCAATTATCTTTTTGTTTTCTCATGATTTGATTGGGTCTAATTGTGTTGCTGTCCTGGGGCTCTGTGGGGTGTGTTTCTGTTTGTGAACAGAGCCTCAAGACCAGCTTGCTTAGGGGACTCTTCTCCAGGTTCATCGCTCTGTAGGTGATGGCTTTGTTTTGGAAGGTTTGGGAATCGCTTCCTTTTAGGTGTTTGTAGAATTTAACGTCTCTTTTCTGGATTTTGATAATTAGCGGGTATTGGTCGAATTCTATTCTGCATGCATTATTTGGTGTTCTACGTTGTACATTTTTTTTTCAGAATTCTGCATGCAGAGTCTCAATTTGGTGTTTGTCTCATTTTGTGAATTCTTGGTTGGTGAGCAAACCCCAGACCTCACAACCATAAAGGGCAATGGGTTCTATGACTGATTCAAGTATTTTTAGCCAGATCATAATTGGTATGTTAAATTTGATGTTCCATTTGATGGCATAGAATGCCCTTCTTGCCTTGTCTCTCAGATCGTTCACAGCTTTGTGGAAGTTACCTGTGGCGCTCATGTTTAGGCCAAGGTATGTATAGTTTTTTGTGTGCTCTAGGACAACAGTGTCTAGATGGAATTTGTATTTGTGGCCCTGGCGACTGGACCTTTTTTGGAACACCATTATTTTGGTCTTACTGAGATTTACTGTCAGGGCCCAGGTCTGGCAGAATCTGTGCAGAAGATCTAGGTGCTGCTGTAGGCCCTCCTTGGTTGGTGACAGAGGCACCAGATCATCAGCAAACAATAGACACTTGACTTCAGATTCTAGTAGGGTGAGGCCAGGTGCTGCAGACTTTTCTAGTGCCCTCGCCAATTCGTTGATATATATGTTGAAGAGGGTGGGGCTTAAGCTGCATCCTTGTCTCACCCCACGACCCTGTAGGAAGAAATGGGTGTGTTTTTTGCCGATTTTAACCGCACACTTGTTGTTTGTGTACATGGATTTTATAATGGTGTATGTTTTTCCCCCAACATCACTTTCCATCAATTTGTATAGCAGACCCTCATTCCAAATTGAGTCAAAGGATTTTTTTAAATCAACACTTTGGTTTGTTTGTCAATTAGGGTGTGCGGGGTGAATATGTGGTCTGTCGTATGATAATTTGGTAAGAAGCCAATTTGACATTTGCTCAGTACATTGTTTTCACTGAGGAAATGTACGATTCTGCTGTTAATGATAATGCTGAGGATTTTCCCAAGGTTGCTGTTGACGCATATCCCACAGTAGTTAGTGGGGTCAAATTTGTCTCCACTTTTGTGGGTTGGGGTTATCAGTCCTTGGTTTCCAATATTGGAGAAGATGCCAGAGCTAAGGATGATGTTAAAGAGTTTTAGTATAGCCAATTGGAATTTGTTGTCTGTATATTTAATAATTTCTTGAAGATACCATCAACACCACAGGCCTTTTTGGGTTGGAGGGTTTTTATTTTGTCCTGTAGTTCACTCAAGGTAATTGGAGAATCCAGTGTGTTCTGGTGGTCTTTAATAGTTGATTCTAAGATTTGTATTTGATCATGTATATGTTTTTGCTGTGTCAGTGGGCTGACTGTGAACACTGAGAGACTCTGGGTTGAGTTCAATGATAAAGTAGTCTACAGTACTACTTTCAAGAGATGAGCTATAGGTGTACCTACCGTAGGAGTCCCCTCGCAGCCTACCATTGACTATGTACATACCCAGCATGCAACAGACCTGCAGGAGTTGTGACCCGTTTTTGTTGTTTATGTTGTCACAGTTGGGCCTAAAGGAGCATATGGGGGAGGGAATGCTGTCACCTCCAGGCAGGTGTTTGTCCTCCTGTGTGCTGAGGGTGTCAGGTTCTAGTCCGGTTCTGTCATTTAGGTCACCACAGACTAGTACATGTCCCTGGGCCTGGAAGAAATGTATTTCCCCCTCCAGGATGGAGAAGCTGTCTTCAATAAGCTGTCTTTTATTTACTTTTCTGCTCCTTTGTACACCAGTATTTCTACTTGCACATCACCATCTGCTCATCTATCACTCCAGTGTTAATTTGCTAAATTGTAATTACTTCGCTACTATGGCCTATTTATTGCCTTATCTCCTCACACCATTTGCACACACTGTATATAGACTTTCTTTTTTTATATTGTGTTATTGACTGTACACTTGTTTATTCCATGTGTAACTCTGTGTTGTTGTTTGTGTCACACTGTTTGCTTTATCTTGGCCAGGTTGCAGTTGTAATTGAGAACTTGTTCTCAACTTGCCTACCTGGTTAAATAAAGGTGAAATATATATATATATAAAATACAACAAATAAAGTATGGGGATTCTAGTGGGGGTCGGAGGGGGTATAGGTAGCACACAGGAGGACATTTTTCTCTGTTAAGATCATTTCCATTTGAATTTCTAGCCAAATGTAAAATGTTCCTGCTTTGATTAATTTAATGGAGTGAGTTAGGTCTGCTCTGTACCAAATTAGCAAACTCCCTGAGTTCCTTCCATGTTTCACACCTGGCAGTTTGGTGGAGGGACTACCAGCTCTCTGTAACCTAGAGGGCAACAAGTGGGTCCGTCTCCTCTATACCAGGTTTCTTGTAGGATGACAATGTCTGTATTTACGATTTCTTTGATGAAGTCCAGGTTTCTGCTCTCTGTCTCTCCCACTCTCTCCCCCCTCTCTTTCCTCCCCTCCCTCTCTTTCACTCTCACTCTCTCTCTCACCTATTTCACCCCCTCAACAGCAGCAGCACTAAGATCCTGACATATACACAATTGCTCTGCCTTTCATCTACTTTTTACTCTCCTCCTACTTAGTTTAGGACCTGTGAAACACACACCCTCCCCTGGTAGGCCGGCGGGCCGGCTGGCTTCCTAACATGCTCCACGATGAACACACACACCCTCCCCTGGCGGGCCGGCTGGCTTCCTAACATGCTCCACGATGAACACACACACCCTCCCCTGGCGGGCCGGCTGGCTTCCTAACATGCTCCACGATGAACACACACACCCTTCCCCTGGCAGGCCGGCTGGCTTCCTAACATGCTCCAAGATGAACACACACACCCTCCCCTGGCAGGCCGGTGGGCAGGCTGGCTTCCTAACATGCCTCTCGATGGCTCAGCGTTTTCACCGTTTGTCATCATGGCCCAAAATTAGTTATGAATAGAGCTGAGGTCATATCAAATGTCATTTATATGCTTGGGTATTGTGGACGGGATGCTATGACAAGGCAAATGAGACATTGGGAGTGCAGTGTATGTGTGTGTTTAATTCTGTAATTCTGTCTTGACAAGAGTCAATGGATTGATTTCCCGTACTCTGTTATGAATGGAACTAGACAGAGTTTTGGAAAATACTTCTGGACCAGAGTTCTTAAAGTAGACAAAGTTCTGGACCAGTGATCTCAAACTAAGGGTTCTTCTGAACTAGAGTCCTGGAACTAGACCATTGTCATTCTAACGTGATACACAGTTGCCAGGAGCCATATATAGTGGAACATCTCTAAAAATGTTGATTTTGCTCATCCTCTCAACACTAGTTCCTATTTCAGGACATCGCTCTGCTCTTCTGCCAACTACCATGCCCGATCAGCTGAGCAAACTTGCTCCAGCAGGCTGCATTAGCAAATAAATGATCCTTATAACTTCTTCTGTGTGTGATTTTTAAACATGCAGTTTCAGAACTGGCATTGTTAGCATCCCTGCCTTTTGTTTCCTATGTATGGATCTGAGACTGGTTCAGCCAGCAAGTAGACACTAGCTAGCTAATGTTGACTAACTCATTTGTATGCACATTTTGCATTTCATTAATACTGATTCTACCACCACAGAACACTTTAGCTAGATGTAGAATTATGTAGTGAAGACTTGCTCATGAAAAAACCCCAAATTAACTCTGTTTTATAGGATGGAAGGGGGTTCAGTGGAAAATGTCACCTTGGTAACATTTTCGATAGTTAGGACACCATATTGTAGTCTAACTTTTTAGCTATCCCATGAGCATTTGCGAGTTACCAAACAGATCAGTACAGAGGGCCGTTGCGCTATCTGACGTGTAACAATGGGAATTAGACAGCAGATTTGGGCTCAATTCCATTTCAATTCATGTCAATTCAGGAAATGCACTAAAATTCCAATTCCAATTATATTCATTGCTTTTCAATTAGGATTTTTACAATTTGAATGTTTTGAATTGACTGGAATTGAAATGGAATTGACCCTAACCCTGCTAGACAGGATACTGGACAAGAGCTGTAGAACTAGACAGGATTCAGGACTAAATCTGTAGAACTAGACAGGATTCTGGGGAAGAGTTGGAGAACTAGACAGGATTCTGGACCTGGTCTGTAGAACTAGACAGGATTCTGGACACAGAAATAAAGAAAACATTTAACCATAGCCTGGGGCAGCTGGGGCAGCTCCTCCACAGTAGGAAGTTACTTCTCTCCAGCTGTGACATTCTCCAGTCCCACTCCCACTCCCCTGTCGGACTGAAGAGGCGAAAGCTCCAGGAGTAATGGCCAATGGGGTGAAATGAGGCAGAAACACAGCTTTTCACCGGTCCTGACCCGTAGGCTATAAAACAGACCCATAATTGTACACACGCAAATACGCACGCACCCACACACATTCAAACACACACAAGCACACATGTGGATGTGTGTGCCTGTGTGTATGCTTGCATGCATCTGCGTCTGCGGGTCTGTTTAACAACCGCACACTCACACACACCGGTTCTGACCTGTATAGGCTATATAACTGGTTTAGACAGCATATAGGGAAGATAGGATGATAAACTGAGCATGACTGTGTCCCAAACTGTACCCTATTCCTGACAGAGTGCACTTCTTTTGACTCAAGCCCTATGGGAGCTGGTTAAATGTAGTGCCCTACAGAGAATAGGGTGCTGTTTGGACGCACCCCATGTCTGTCTGTCTAGCTTAGTGAACCACCTATGCTGTTTGGGATGCACGGCATGTCTGTCTGTCTAGCTTAGTGAACAGCCTATTCTGTTTGGGATGCACCCAATGTCTGTCTGTTTAGCTTAGTGAACAGCCTATTCTGTTTGGGATGCACCCAATGTCTGTCTGTTTAGCTTAGTGAACAGCCTCTTCAGGTGTCTATCTGTATCAAAAAAGATCACATGATTACATGATAACCAAAAAGGTGAACGGTCAAAAAGCTACCGGGAGTAGTGGTTTCTGACCTGACTACTTAACTTTGAACTTAAGTGGAATGACTATTCACTATCTGGTTGGTATGTGACACTTTGGACAGGGTCGAGTGGTTCGTTGTACCCTAACACTCAATTACAGTTTTTTCCAACTGCTTACACACAAAATCTTTTCATGTCACACGATTTTTGAAACCTCTCACTCAAAGTGCAAAACTACACACCAAATGTGAAAAACCATAAGCTATTTCTCAGCCTTTGACTCAGTTGTCAATTGCATAAAACACTTTTTTCAAAATACTACACACAAGTCTCAACCTAAAACACAAAAATCTAACAGGAAGTGACTTGCTTTCCTTTTCCAAACACAACCAATCAAAATGCTACACTTATTCACTAGGTCACACACACACACTCCTCACATGTGCAAACACTAATAGCTTAACTGATCACTAACCAATCACTGCTTTACTGTAGTATAGGCCTATAAATAGGTCAAAGGTCAGATTACCTGTTTTGAACAATGGATGCCAACAATGGACAGAGAGCAAGAGGAGTAGGAGGGAGAGGCATCTCTAATGAGATTAGGGCAAAATTTGTTGATCATGTGATCAACCACGGTTTGACCATGAGAGAGGCTGGACTGAGAGTCCAGCCCAATTTGAGTCGATTTACAGTGGCGTCCATAATTCGAACCTTCAGAAATGAGAACAGGTATGCAACTATCTAATGACTATTTTAGCATTACAGTAATGTACTGTAAAATACGTATGACTGCATAGTATTGCACAAACATTTGTAACTCTAAGCCATCCATTTACTGCACTGCATTGAATGAATGAGGTTGGTTATCATGCTACAAGCTTGGCACACCTGTATTTGGTGAGTTTCTCCCATTCTTCTCTGCAGATCCTATCAAGCACTGTCAGGTTGGATGGGGAGCGTTGCACACAGCTATTTTCACATCTCTCCAGAGATGTTCGATCAGGTTCAAGTCCGGCTCTGGCCGGGCTACTCAAGGGCATTCAGAGACTTGTCTCGAAGCCACTCCTGCGTTGTCTTGGCTGTGTGCTTAGGGTCATTGTCCTGATGAAAGGTGAACCTTCGCCCCAGTCTGAGGTCCTGTGCGCTCTGGAGCAGGTTTTCATCAATGATCTCACTGTACTTTGCTCCGTTCATCTTTCCCTCAATCCTGACTAGTCTCCCAGTCCCTGCCTCTGACAAACATCCCCACAGCATGATGCTGCCACCACCATGCTTCACTGTAGAGATGGTGCCAGGTTTCCTCCAGATGTGACGCTTGGTATTCAGGCCAAAGAGTTCAATCTCGGTTTCATCAGACAAGAGAATCTTGTTTCTCATGGTCTGAGTCCTTTAGGTGCCTTTTGGCAAACTCCTGGCCGCTCTACTATAAAGGCCTGATTGATGGAGTGCTGCAGAGATGGCTGTCCTTCCGGAAGGTCCTCCCATCTCCACAGAGGAACTCTGGAGCTCTGTCAGAGGGACCATTGGGTTCTTGGTCACCTCCCTGACCAAGGGCCTTCTCCTCTGATTGCTCAGTTTGGCCAGGCGGCCAGCTCTAGGAAGAGTCTTTATGCTACCAAACTTCATCCATTTAGAAATGATGGATGCCACTGTGTTCTTGGGGACCTGTAATGCTGCAGAATTGCTTTTGTACCCTTCCCCAGATCTGTGCCTCAAAACAATCCTGTCTCGGAGCTCAATTCCTTCGACCTCATGGCTTGGTTTTTGCTCTACGGACAATTCCTTCGACCTCATGACTTGATTTTTGCTCTGACAACTGTGGGACCTTATATAAACAGATGGGTGCCTCAATTTCGAGTCTCATAGCAAAGGGTCTGAATGCTTATGTAAATAAGGTATTTTGTTTTTTTATTTGTAATAAATGAACAAAATGTTTTGCTTTATCATTATGGGGTATTGTGTGTAGATTGATGATGAAAAAGTTTTTTAAAATACATTTTAGAATAAGGCTGTAATGTAACAAAATGTGGAAAAAGAGAAGGTCTCTTAATAGTTTCTGAATGCACTTTATCTCTCCTCCCTTTACATATCTTCTGCTTGTTGTTACGATGCCAAAAATCACCTCAGTCTAACCACTATGTTACTCTATGTGTATGTGTGGCATGCATTCCTGTGTACGTATACACACTGTGTGTGTGTGTGTGTGTGTGTGTGTGAGAGAGAGTGCGTGTGTGCGTGTGTGTGTGTTTATGTGTGTGTGTGTGTGTGTGTGTGTGATGAAAAAGCAGGTGAATGTGCTGATTTATATGCTGTTTAAGTATCCACCCTTCAGTGCCAGCCCTGTGGCCCCCAAACAGCCACCAGAAACTGATCTAAGTTCAGTTTACATTTACACCCTCATGGTTATGGTTAGGATCAGGGGAAGTCAAAATGATCCTTGATCTGTGCCTAAGAGCACCGTCAACCCTGCAGCCCTTGAAAGAGTCTGGCTGACTTTACAGCACAGTGTGAGCATAACACTAATGAGACCTTTAAAGTCTATCTCTCTCCCTCAATCTCACTCTCACTCTCACTCTCTCTCTCTCTCCCTCTGTCTCTCTCTTTCTTCTTCTTTATCTCTTTCTCTTCCTCCTCTTTTTCTCCTTCTTTCAGCCGTATCTCACTTTCTCTTATCTCTTTCCACCTGTCTTTTCTCTGTCATTTCTCTCACTCGCTCCCTCTTTTCCTCATCTCTCTCTGTGTCCTCCCACACTCCCTCCCTCCCTCTCTCCCTGACTCCCTCACCTTGCCAACTCTTTGATCACTGCAATAAAACAGATTAACTACACACTGCATTCCCCCCTAACCCTCTCTAACTGCTAATGGGCCATGATGGGGAGAGAAAACATTTACAGTCAACCCCCTAACCTTTCACTTCCACTTGCTTAGGGCCCGATTCAGACTTAGGAAATGTATGCCTTTCCTTCACATGCTTTCCTATGCACTTCTCAGCAGCTAGTATTCAGATTTAATTTATGCAGGCTTTGCAGGCGTGGTTCCCTTACGCGCATTGAATACATTTTATCATACAGCTGTTAACACTCCCACTTGCTGGTCAACAGATTTTATTGTGGAGTTTTAAGTGAATAGGGTTTTCAGTACATTTATCTAAATGCATCCCTTTACATCTGGTGTACCTTAATTAGAATTTTCTCCACAGACTCACTAGAACATATGGAGAGAACGGTTCAAAATATTAGGGATCAATGAAAGACAGCCGTGTAAATACATTAATATTCCTCTCCTTTTCAGCACCAATTGGTAAATAAAAAAATACTCTGATCTTGTATATTATTCCGGGTTAGAAAAATATTTATGGACCTCCTGAGTGACACAGCTGTCTTAAGCACTGCATCGCAGTGTTGCGGCGTCACTACAGCCTGGGGTTCAATCCCAGGTTGTGTCACAACCGGCTGTGACTGGGAGTCCCATAGGGCGGCACACAATTAGCAAAGCATTGTCCAGGTTACGGGATAGTTTGGCAGTTCTGTCGGAGCTATCAGAGCATATCAGACTGTTAGCTGAAGAGGTCCATCAGCCTTGGTCTACAATACCTATTTTGCCAAATGGCCTGGATCCTTTTACAACACGGAGCCCTGCCGATCCATCACGACTGGTCTGCCGACGTAACCGCGCGAGGGGGCAACGACAGTGTCTGCCGTCGCGACGTTCCCCTAAGGCCCATCTGCTAGCCAGCTAGCCCCGGCCCGCTAGCTGTCTGAATCACCGTGTCTCCAGCCAGCCTAACTACTCACTGGACTCCTATGATCACTCGGCTACTCGGCTCGGACCACTACCGGAGTTCACCCGCCGTTTTCGAGCTGTGTTCGACCACCCACCAGAGGGCAAAGCGGCGGGTGAGCGACTGTTCCACCTCAGACAGGAGACGAGGAGTGCGCAGGACTTCGCATTGGAGTTCAGGACCCTGGCTGCTGGTGCTGGGTGGAATGACAGGGCCCTGATGGATCATTACCGTTGCAGTCTCCGGGAGGACGTCCGCCGGGAGCTAGCTTGTCGGGACACAACTCTCTCCCTTGATGAACTGATAGACATGTCGATTCGATTGGACAACCTGCTAGCTGCCCGCGGGCGTTCAGAAGGGGTCCTGTTAATTCCACCTTCCAGCTCTCCCACTCCCACTCCGATGGAGTTGGGAGGAGCTGCATCTAGGGGGACCAGAGGAGGACGCTCCTCCTGCGCCTATTGTGGCCGGAGAGGACACGCTTCGGACCGGTGCTGGAGGAGTACCTCTGGGAGTCGAGCTGGCAGGCGGAACACTTCTCGGCCACCCCAGGTGAGCAAGCATCATACTCACCCAGAGCTCCCTGTTGGTCACATGTTTTTTCGTTTTTTCCCTCTCTTCAGCATAAGGTGCTAGTCGATTCAGGCGCAGCTGGGAGTTTTATGGATCGCGGACTCGCCCGTAAGTTGGGTATTCCGTTAGTGCAGATAGACCCACCTGTCCCCGTGCACTCCTTAGATAGCCGACCGTTAGGGTCAGGGCTGGTCAGGGAGGCCACGATTCCGCTGGACATGGTAACGCAGGGGGATCATAGGGAGAAGATCAGTTTCTACCTTATTGATTCACCTGCGTTTCCAGTGGTGTTGGGGGTTCCCTGGCTGGCTATTCACAATCCCCTCATTTCCTGGAAACAGGGGGCTCTTCAGGGGTGGTCAGACGAGTGTTCGGGTAGGTGTATAGGAGTTTCCATCGGTGCCACGACGGTGGAGAGTCCAGACCAGGTTTCCACCGTGCGCATTCCCCCAGAATATGCTGATTTGGCTATCACTTTAGTAAGAAAAAAGCGACCAAATTACCACCCCATCGACGGTGTGATTGCGTGATAAACCTCCAGGAGAACGCTGCACTTCCCCGGAGTCACGTGTACCCACTGTCACAGGAGGAGACGTTGGCTATGGAGACATATGTCACGGAAGCTCTGAGACAGGGTTACATTCGGCCCTCCATGCCACCCGTCTCCTCGAGTTTCTTTTTTGTGAGGAAAAAGGAGGGAGGTCTGCGTCCGTGCATTGATTATTGAGGTCTCAATTCGATCACAGTGGGTTTTAGTTATCCGCTACCTCTCATCGCTACGGCGGTGGAATCATTCCACGGAGCGCGTTTCTTCACAAAACTGGACCTCAGGAGCGAGTATAATCTGGTGCGTATTCGGGGAGGAGACGAGTGGAAAACAGCCGAGACGAGTGACGAGTGAAAAACAATTTCTCAGCCTTGACGTATAAGTCATGCTTCAACAGTCGCCCAAGAAACTTGCGCACCAGGGAGACATGCGCGGCGCGTTTGGCAGAATAAATCAAGATGTCATCATCGTGTCAGGCTATGTGGGCCATGTTCTTTACACGCTTTAGATTTACGATCTCTTATAGACCAGGTTCCCTTAACACTAAGGCCGACGCGCTGTCCCGTCTCTATGACACCGAGGACCGGTCCATCGAACCCACTCCCATCCTTCCAGCCTCTCGGCTGGTGTCCCCGGTGGTATGGGAGGTGGACGCGGACATCGAGCGGGCGTTGAGGGTTGAACCTGCGCCTACACGTGTCCGACCGGTCGTAGGTACGTGCCGCTTGGTGTCCGTGATAAATTGATTCGGTGGGCTCACACACTACCGTCTTCGGGTCATCCGGGGATTGATAGGACAGTGCGGGGTCTTAGGGGGAAATACTGGTGGCCCACCTTAGCTAAGGATGTGAAGCTCTATGTCTCTTCCTGATCGGTATGCGCTCAGAGTAAGGCTCCTAGGCATCTGCCTAGAGGGAAGTTACAACCCCTCCCGGTTCCACAACGGCCATGGTCCCATCTCTCGGTAGATTTCCTTACTGATCTTCCCCCATCTCAGGGGAACACTACCGTTCTGGTCGTTGTGGACCGGTTCTCTAAGTCCTGCCGTCTCCTCCCATTGCCTGGTCTCCCTATGGCCCTACAGACTGCAGAGACTCTATTTACCCACGTCTTCCGGCACTACGGGGTTCCAGAGGACATCGTATCTGATCAGGGTCCCCAGTTCACGTCCCGGGTTTGGAAGGCGTTTATGGAGCGTCTGGGGGTCTCGGTCAGCCTTACCTCTGGTTATCACCCCGAAAGTAATGGGCAGGTGGAGAGAGTAAACCAGGAAGTGGGTAGGTTTCTGAGGTCGTATTGCCAGGACCGGCCAGGAGAATGGGCGAGGTACGTCCCGTGGGCAGAGTTGGCCCAGAACTCACTTCATCATTCATCCACGAACATGTCGCCATTCGAATGCGTACTGGGCTACCAGCCGGTCCTGGCTCCGTGGCATCAGAGTCAGACCGACGCTCCTGCGGTGGATGAGTGGGTACAGCGCTCTAGAGAGACCTGGCGGGCAGTCCAGGATTCTCTTAGGCAGGCCAGTGAACGGCAGAAGAGAAACGCTGACCGCCACCGCAGTGAGGCCCCGGTGTTCGCACCAGGGGACAGGGTCTGGCTCTCAACCCGAAACTTGCCCCTCCGCCTGCCCTGCCGGAAGCTGGGGCCGCAGTGTGTGGGGCCATTTAAAGTCCTGAGGAGGATAAACGAGGTGTGTTATAGATTGCAACTTCCCTCTTACTATCGCATTAACCCCTCGTTTCATGTGTCTCTCCTCAGGCCGGTGGTAGCTGGTCCCCTACAAGACGGTGAGGTACCAGAGGTCCCTCCACCCCCTCTGGACATCGAGGGGTCCCCGGCGTACACAGTACGAGCTGAGGGGGAGGGGCCTGCAGTACCTCGGGAACTGGGAGGGTACGGTCCGGAGGAGAGGTGCTGGGTACCGGGGAGGGACATTTTAGATCCTTCCCTCTTGAGGGATTTCCACCGCCTCCATCCGGATCGTCCCTCCGGGTCGTCCTCGAGGCCCGGGGTCGGCACGCTGCGGGAGCCGCGCGTCGGGGGGGGTACTGTCACGAATCTCACCGAAGATGGTGCCTCTTCCCGCTCTGCGGTCGTCATCGCCGGCCTATTAGCTGCCATCGATTCCCTTTCCATTTGTTTCTGTTTATTGGGTTTAATTGGGTACACCTGTTTTGAGTTAGTGTTTGTTTGTAGGCTATTTAAGGGCACTAGGCCCGCTGGGTATTTGTGCGGGCTTGTTCTCTGTTATTTTGGTGTTGGTGTAGAAGTGTATTCCTCATTATTTTCCGGACAGTTTTAGTCCGGTGTATTTTGGTCGGGTGGTTTCTTACGCCCTAGTGTTGGCATGTCCATGTCTCCGCTGTCGTTGGAATAAATAGATTCACGTACGACATTACCTGCTCTCTGCGTTTGAATCCTCCACCGCACCATTTGTAAAAGTCATAACAGTTGGCTACAGAAGTCTATAGCTTGGGTCCCTAAATTAAATCATTGCAAGTTAAGGCCAACATTTCATAAACTTCACTGTAGAGAAAAAACAAGAAACCTGCACACTGCTCTTGCTAGTTTCACTGCTCTTCATTAAGCTTTAAATATCAGCCTCAAGGCCTTCGTCAAGGCCTTCGCCTTGATGCTGATATGAAAAGCTTAATAGAGAGCAGTGATTCTATCAAGAGCAGTGTGCAGGTTTCTTCTTTCTTCTCATGCTATTCAACTGTTACCATGCATCTGCAACAAAGATAGCTTGGATGTGTGAGTGCCTTTTGAATTAGAAACTTCACTGTAGAAAAGGTGATATGTTGATATGCTTCAGTTGTTTTCTGCCATTTGGCTGGTTTCACATTTGTCTCCAGCAATCATAAGGCGAAATAGATCTAGAACAATTGTTCTTTATATTTACAATCCCCTTATCCAAACGGCTTACTTATTTACCTAGCTTTTATCAATAGCTCTTATCAATTTATAAATTACAGTGTGTGGAGAATGGTGTGATGTTCTTCCACTTGGAACCGACATGTTGCTCGACCTTATTCATCGTAAAGATGTTGGAATTATGAGGGAATTAAGTCAAGGTCAGAATACGGCGCATCTGTAGACACCTCCACCACACCAGAAGAGCAACAGAAGTCAGACGCAAACTTCAGTAGTGACAGAGAAATGAGTAGAAGATTAAAAACTACTGACGAAAGCGTGACTTCCCTTTTCAACCAGTCATTGTGTTTTCCAGTCAGCGCTCTCTCTGGTGTTATCATACACATTCTCTCTCTTTCTTTCTCTCTTTTTTTCTATTTTGTCTCGATGGGCACATACGCACGCACACGCACATGCACACGCACACACACACACTCACACAGTTAAATGTGGCACCTGGCTCCGCACAGATGTGTGGTGACACAGCTTGTGTCCCTGTGAGGAATGACATCACTGTATGCATTCAGTGTGTGTGTCTGTGTGTGCGCGTGCATGTGTGTGTGTGTGTATGTAGGATGTATTATTTATGGCAATGACCCTGCCTGGGCCCTGGCACCACATGTTTACTGCAGACTGCAGAGACAACGTTAGTTTTTGTTCTTCACAACACACCACAACATCAGGGTCGTTCCTCTTTTAACAGTGTAGGGTGCAGTTGCACCTAGACGCTCATCTTGGATCCACTTCACATTTCCCCCATTAATGGTTACGGTTAGGATTGGAGGAAGTGGAAGCCGATCCCAGATCTGTAACTTAAGGAAAACTTCACCCTGGATCAAGTTCTCCAACAGCTCCTATACAGCTCCTATATTGGTTTGGTCCGGGGAAAGGTTTTGGGTGTGCAGGCTTTCATTCCAACCCAGCACTAACCGGTCCTAACCAAGCCCTATAGGGCAGCGACCATAACACTGACTACAAACCCAGACTATTGACTGTCAGGAAATTCAACCTCCTCTGTTTTGTCCACCTTTCCCAAGAAGACGCCATGGGAAAGAGAAGACCATCCGCAGTACATGATGGAAGAGCAGGGACTGAGGGGGGGAATAAACCATACACACACACACACACACACACACACACACACACACACACACACACACACACACACACACACACACACACACACACACACACACACACACACAGGGACCCAGTTGTGCCTTGCCTGGCAGGTTGGGTCACTGCAGGACAGATGGATGAGGACCAACTTGGGAGGAGGCAGGTGGCTAACTCTTCCTCACTCTCTTCCTGTCCATCCTTCTAATTCCCTCTCTGTCTTCTCAGCTGCCCCATATTCATTCATTCTCTCTCTCTCTCTCCCTCTCTCTCTCTCTCTCTCTCTCTACTCCCTCAGGATGAGAGAGAGAGTCTGTGATCAGTGAGTGATGAGTTGTGGTGCAGAGTTATTATCAGCCTGCTGCAAGTTAATGTAGCAGGGGGACACACACACACACACACACACACACACACACACACACACACACACACACACACACACACACACACACACACACACACACACACACACACACACACACACACACACACACACACACACACTCAACTGACATCTGTCCACTCGGGCCTACCATTACACTTCACACCCTGACACACCCACTATTTTATTTCCTCAAAGGAGCATATTTAATAAGGATAATGTTTTTCTGCAATTATCAGTAATGAGTTCACACTGTGTACAGGTGTGTGTGTGCATGTGTGCGTGCACGTGTGTGTTACCCAGAAAGAGGTACATATGTGTTAGATTAAGTGGTTGTATAAGTGTTAATGTAATGTTTCAGTTTGAAGTTACCTATAAACCTGGCAGGGGAGGGAAGGTAACCAACACTGATTTACACAAAGGAAGACGTTTGAAGATTACTACTCTGCCTAAATGGCTGCTGGGAACTGGCAAAAGAAGTGTCAAAATGTTTGGGTCCACTTGGGAGGGTGCATGTGTTTGAAGTAACAGTAGCTTTATGATGCCGCTTGACGATGGCTACAAATGATCAGAAGTGGTGACAATAAAACCCTTGAAGCTAGTTTCCAAAACGTGTAAAGCCATTAGGAGGTTCTACTAAACTAACATATGGAATTGTTTTAATGTGGTCATACCATGGATCATAGAACTATTTAATTTATAATTTTAGGACCCTGTTAGGTATAACATTTGTTTTATTGTGTTTGGCCTTTACTACTACAGCCCATAGAAACGGGTTGAATAACACAAAAAAGACAGGAACAAAAGACATGAGGGAAAGGTTTTGAAGTGTCTGTCCTACATCTCGGAGACATGTTTTTTATTACACATATTTAACCCATTATTTTTGTTGGGACAAAACCACCTCCATACTGTTTGTATGAGTGGCCTTCAGACGAGTCCCGGGTCACTGGTGGGGATTGTAGAGCAAAACGGAGAACACCATGGTGTTCATGAGAGGGGTCATATTCAACCGTTTGGAGGCTGCTGAGAGGAGGACGTCTCATAATAACTACCCTTAATTACACCAGTGGAGGCTGCTGAGAGGAGGACGGCTCATAATAACTACCTTTAACTACACCAGTGGAGGCTGCTGAGAGGAGGACGTCTCATAATAACTACCTTTAACTACACCAGTGGAGGCTGCTGAGAGGAGGACGGCTCATAATAACTACCTTTAACTACACCAGTGGAGGCTGCTGAGAGGAGGACGGCTCATAATAACTACCCTTAATTACACCAGGGGAGGCTGCTGAGAGGAGGACGGCTCATAATAACTACCCTTAACTACACCAGTGGAGGCTGCTGAGAGGAGGACGGCTCATAATAACTACCCTTAACTACACCAGTGGAGGCTGCTGAGAGGACGGCTCATAATAACTACCCTTAACTACACCAGTGGAGGCTGCTGAGAGGAGGACGTCTCATAATAATGGCTGGAATGGAGCTGGTGGAAACCATGTATTTGGTACCATTCCACTTATTCTGCTCCAGTCATTACCACAAGCCCGTCTTGCCCAATTAAGGTGCTGCCAACCTCCTGAGAGATGAAGGTACAGCAGGGAAATAGACACAGAGAGGAAAGGATTTCGGAACACAGACGGTTGGTCAAGCTGATGCTCGATCCCTTGTCGCCAAGGAGACGTGTGGAGCTTAGGATCGCTACACCAGACTCAGGCACAAAAATAAATACATTTGTTAACACAGAATTGTGCAATTGCTGGTATCTGAAAATAACCTATATAGCAACTATCATTAGCTGTTGTGCTATTAATGATTACCCGCAAGCTCACATCTGTGTCAGAAAGCATATCTGTGATCAATAAGTGTCCGACACGCAACATTGATAAATGAACAGAAAAACCATAATGACTCAATGTTATTGCCCCTGTTTGTCTGCTGCTGCAGCTGCAGCTAGGACTACCCGACACACAAACATGTTGTTTTGACTAAAAACTAGTGTGTGTGTGTGTGTGTGTATTTGTGTCATTGCACTAGTTTACAGTGCATTCGGAAAGTATTCAGACCCCTTGACTTTTCCCACATTTTGATACATTAAAGCCTTATTCTAAAATCGATTAAATTATATTTCTTCTTCCTCAGTCCACACACAGTATCTCATAAAGACAATGTGAAAACAAGTTTTTTGAAAATTTAGAACATTCACAAATTAAAAAAAATGGAAATACCTTATTTACATAAGTATTCAGACCCTTTGCTATGAGACTCGAAATTGATCTCAAGTGCATCCTGTTTCCATTGATAATCCTTGAGATGTTTCTACAACTTGATTGGAGTCCACCTGTGGTAAGTTAAATCGATTGGACATGATTTGGAACGGCACATACCTGTCTATATAAGGTCCCACAGTTGACAGTGCAGGTCAGAGCAAAAACCAAGCCATGAGGTTGAAGGAATTGTTCATAGAGCTCCAAGACAGGATTGTGTCGAGGCACAGATCTGGGGAAGGGTACCAAAACATTTCTGCAGCGTTGAAGGTCCCCAAGAACACTATGGCCTCCATCATTCTTAAATGGAAGAACTTTGGAACCACCAAGACTCTTCTTAGAGCTGGCCGCCCGGCCAAACTGAGCAATCGGGAAGAAGGGCATTGGTCAGGGAGGTGACCAAAAACCCGATTGTCACTCTGACAGAGCTCCTCTGTGGAGATGGGAGGACCCTCCCAGAAGGACAACCATCTCTGCAGCACTCCACCAAACAGGCCTTTATGGTAGAGTGGCCAGTCGGACGCCACTCCTCAGTAAAAGGCACATGACAGGCCGCTTGGCATTTGCCAAAAGACAAATAAAGAATCTCAGACCATGAGAAACATGATTCTCTGGTCTGATGAATCCAAAATTGAACTCTTTGGCCTGAATGCCAAGCATCACGTCTGGAGGAAATCTGGTACCATCCCTACGGTGAAGGGTGGTGGTGGCAGCATCATGCTGCGGGGATCTTTTTCAGAGGCAGGGACTGAGAGACTAGTGAGGACCGAGGGAAGGCTCAACAGAGCAAAGTACAGAGAGATCTTTGATAAAAACCTGCTCCAGAGCGCTCAGGACCACAGATTGGGGCGAAGGTTCACCTTCCAACAGGACAACAACCCTAAGCACACAGCCAAGACAACACAGGAGTGGCATTGGGACAAGTCTCTGAATGTCCTTGAGTGGCCCAGCAAGAGCCCGGACTTGAACCCGATCTAACACCCTCTGGAGAGACCTGAAAAGAACTGTGCAGTGACGCTCCCCATCCAACCTGACAGAGCTTAATAGGATCTGCAGAGAAGAATGGGAGAAACTACAGGTGTGCCAAGCTTGTCACACCTAAGAAAACTTGAGGCTGTAATCACTGCCAAAGGTGCTTCAACAAAGTACTGGGTCTACATGTCTAAAAACCTGTTTTTGCGTTGTCATTATGGGGTATTGTGATGTCATTATGGGGTATTGTGATGTCATTATGGGGTATTGTGATGTCATTATGGGGTATTGCGATGTCATCATGGGGTATTGTGATGTCATTATGGAGTGTTGTGATGTCATTATTGGGTATTGCGTGTAGATTGATGAGGGAAAAAAACTATCCATTTTAGAATAAGGCTGTAACGTATCAAAATGTGGAAAAAGTTAGGGGGTCTGAATACTTTCTGAATGCACTGTATGTCTCCACATAGTGTGTGCCGGTGCATGTCTTCTGCGTGTCCTCAAGCTTGAAACCAAAATATTGAGTTGTTGTGAGTTGTGAGGCCGCTAAGGGCTCTACTCAATCCGCATCGCAGAAGTTCAGCATTACAGCGTGATTAAAGGCATTGTTCCCGCGTTGGTGGAGACTGTATTCACGGTGAACGCTGCATGTGTCAACTCAATCAGAAATGACCTTTACATTTCTATTGGTCAATCTGTAACGCTTCCTCAATACAGACTGATTAGAGCCCTAACTTAAGCAGGAGCCATAGAGTTGGAAACATCTTTGTAGGAGCAGGCTTGTACTCAACAAATCCATAGCAAAGCACATGTATCACAGTTTGTCAACGGACTCAGTCCACATAGTTGTCATGGGAATATAACGGATAAATAAGTCTTCATATGGCTGAACAGTAGCAGTCAGTCTCTGATTTCATTTGTACATTGAGATGCAGATATTTTGTACCAATGCTGGTATATATATATATCTATATCCACAACCTCTGCTACCCATTAATGGTCCTTATCTGTAATATCTCATTAAAATATTCCCATCAGTCATTGTTGATTGTTCATAAAGTATCCTATCATGTCCTGTTCTAGAATATAGAATGAATAACTCCTCACAGGCAGTTGTAAACCCAGGGTGCAACGTATAGTCGTGTGGTTATTAAGATGTTTCCCTTTTCCTCAAGGACACAGAGCAGTAGGCTACAGGAGGTTACGTTGATGGTAATGACTCGTCCACCACAGCCACAGAGAGCGGTCAGGTGCCCAGCAACACCCTTCAAAACATGGCTACTCAATGGGCTTTTAGGAGAAAACATATTTCCAAGCGATGAGGAACTTATTATCAGTGCAAATCAAGATAACTTATCTTAAAATCATTTATATTTTTGTCCTTTGTAGTTTATGAGCTTTATTGCACTATCCATTCATTGGCCTCGGACTGTGGAGACATTTGAGTTGGTTTAGGATGCGTCAGCTGTTTTTAGCTTGTACTGTTCTTCCTCCCCCTATCTTTATGAACAGAAACAGATGTAGATGACTTTCTGACATCATTTCAGTGTATCTGATGTGCGCCACTGTCTTCGACCCTGCCGTCAGAGTGTTTCCCTGACCATGTCTCTCTTTAGTCACAGTAGCAGGTTTCCCTGACCGTGTCTCTCTTTAGTCACAGTAGCAGGTTTCCCTGACCATGTCTCTCTTTAGTCACAGTAGCAGGTTTCCCTGACCATGTCTCTCTTTAGTTACAGTAGCAGGTTTCCCTGACCGTGTCTCTCTTTAGTCACAGTAGCAGGTTTCCCTGACCATGTCTCTCTTTAGTCACAGTAGCAGGTTTCCCTGACCATGTCTCTCTTTAGTCACAGTAGCAGGTTTCCCTGACCATGTCTCTCTTTAGTCACAGTAGCAGGTTTCCCTGACCATGTCTCTCTTTAGTTAGGTTTCCCTGACCATGTCTCTCTTTAGTCACAGTAGCAGGTTTCCCTGACCATGTCTCTCTTTAGTCACAGTAGCAGGTTTCCCTGACCATGTCTCTCTTTAGTCACAGTAGCAGGTTTCCCTGACCATGTCTCTCTTTAGTCACAGTAGCAGGTTTCCCTGACCATGTAGCAGGTTTCCCTCATGTCTCTCTTTAGTCACAGTAGCAGGTTTCCCTGAACGTGTCTCTCTTTAGTTACAGTAGCAGGTTTCCCTGACCATGTCTCTCTTTAGTCACAGTAGCAGGTTTCCCTGACCATGTCTCTCTTTAGTCACAGTAGCAGGTTTCCCTGACCTTGTCTCTCTTTAGTTACAGTAGCAGGTTTCCCTGACCATGTCTCTCTTTAGTCACAGTAGCAGGTTTCCCTGACCGTGTCTCTCTTTAGTTACAGTAGCAGGTTTCCCTGACCATGTCTCTCTTTAGTTACAGTAGCAGGTTTCCCTGACCGTGTCTCTCTTTAGTTACAGTAGCAGGTTTCCCTGACCATGTCTCTCTTTAGTTACAGTAGCAGGTTTCCCTGACCGTGTCTCTCTTTAGTTACAGTAGCAGGTTTCCCTGACCGTGTCTCTCTTTAGTTACAGTAGCAGGTTTCCCTGACTGTGTCTCTCTTTAGTCACAGTAGCAGGTTTCCCTGACTGTGTCTCTCTTTAGTTACAGTAGCAGGTTTCCCTGACTGTGTCTCTCTTTAGTTACAGTAGCAGGTTTCCCTGACTGTGTCTCTCTTTAGTCACAGTAGCAGGTTTCCCTGACCATGTCTCTCTTTAGTCACAGTAGCAGGTTTCCCTGACTGTGTCTCTCTTTAGTCACAGTAGCAGGTTTCCCTGACCATGTCTCTCTTTAGTCACAGTAGCAGGTTTCCCTGACCGTGTCTCTCTTTAGTCACAGTAGCAGGTTTCCCTGACCATGTCTCTCTTTAGTCACAGAAGCAGGTTTTCCCTGACCATGTCTCTCTTTAGTCACAGAAGCAGCTTTTCCCTGACCGTGTCTCTCTTTAGTCACAGTAGCAGGTTTCCCTGACCGTGTCTCTCTTTAGTCACAGTAGCAGGTTTTCCCTGATTGTGTCTCTCTTTAGTCACAGAAGCAGGTTTTCCCTGACCATGTCTCTCTTTAGTCACAGAAACAGGTTTTCCCTGACCATGTCTCTCTTTAGTCACAGAAACAGGTTTTCCCTGACCATGTCTCTCTTTAGTCACAGAAACAGGTTTTCCCTGACCATGTCTCTCTTTAGTCACAGAAGCAGGTTTTCCCTGACCATGCCTCTCTTTAGTTACAGTAGAAGGTGACAGAAGCCGCTTTTTGTGTCACTGACATGATCGTTCAACCACAACCAGTGACAGTCCATTCCACTTCAAAGACCCAGGGACCTGCTTCCAATTTGGGTCTAAATTAGACCTTGTCCTACCCCCTTTAACTACCCAGTGCACTCAGCAAATATTAGCCAAATAAATCAGGGATGAACGCAGGAAAGAGACAATTAAAGCAGGGGCTAGACTGTGGCCTCCTGTTCAGTCACACGGGGACTACGGTCGTAACCCCCCCCCCCCGCCAGGCGACAGAGAATGGACAGTTCTGCTTTGAAGTGTCCCACAGTTGGTGAAGCCAGGCGGCAAACAGTTATATAGTTACATAGTCAGTTTTCTCTGTTTCAGCAACAACTCATTTTCCTCTCCTTTCCTCTCCTAACACCTGGTAGTGGTTACTAGTTAAAGCCGTAACAGATTTCTAGAGCCACTCCCTGTGTTTTATGTAGTGGATCAGGTCATATGTTACCTATGAGGGGCCCGTGGTGTGTGTAATGGGTTTCCTTTCACCCCAGTCATTACAGCCGTGTATGGTCTCTCTCAATCTAGCTCCTTTTCAAAGGACATGTTTCTGGTTGTACATATCCCCTGACCCAGCTCTAACCAGACAAAGAGGGTAGAACCATGGTCAGTGTGAGACAAACCACATAGTTGCTCGTACACGCAGGCACACAAGCATACCTTTTTTATTTTTGATTGTATTTAACTAGGCAAGTCAGTTGAAAGCAAATTCTTATTTACAATGACGGCCTACACCGGCCAAACCCTAACCCGGACGACGCTGGGCCAATTGTGCGCCGCCCCTGGAATCTAACCAGGGTCTGTAGTGACACCTCTAGCACTGATGCAGTGCCTTAGACCACTGCGCCACTCGGGAGCCCAATGCTCCCATACAAGCATGTGTGACGCATGCACACCAGGGTTGGGTCTATTCCAATGCAATTGAAATTACAACTTCATTGTTGTAATATATTCTTATATTTTCAATGGCTTCTCAATAAACTGAAAAGGAGAAACATTTTATGTAAAAAAAAAATATATATATATATATATATATATTAAATTCAAATCACTTGACTGACCCCAACCCTGACACACACACATACACACACGTACATTCTCCTTTCCCCCAAAGGCGTCTGCATACTAGGTTCATTTTGCTCCTATCAGAAGTCAGCTGGGCGAAGTGAACGTCTGTGCCTCCCATAATCCCTCTTGAGACGACGTAGCCATTATACTGTACACTTCCTCAAAACAGTCCAAATTCATCTGACGTAACTCCATAAGACGGTCATTCATTTTGACGTTTTTGCAGAGGAGCTCTTAGTTGCACAATTTGACATCTAACTAAGATGTTTTGTTCAGCATTTCTCAAGTGAAATAATCTTCATGTAAACGTGTCGTCCCTTGTTGAATGACAACAAATACTTCATTGAAGAATCCCTACTGTTGACTAATCACTGACGAAGGGGCGTAGACGTGGGCTACTGAACTTTGGCTTGCCTCAGGAAAGACTGTTGTGTGCACGAATCAGCTGAAAAAACCTTGCCGAAGACCAAAACGAACAAAAGCGTCACAAAATGTTGTTATAATATATACACAAACTGTTTCATCTCTGCCCTTAGCTGGAGTTTCTAAACAGGTAGAACATATCAATTGTTCTGGTGTTACTGTGGACAATGTCTCTCTCTAGTTCTCTCTCTTTCTAGTTCTCTCTCTCTAGTTCTCTCTCTCTCTAGTTCTCTCTTTTTCTAGTTCTCTCTCTCTAGTTCTCTCTCTTTCTAGTTCTCTCTCTCTAGTTCTCTCTCTTTCTAGTTCTCTCTTTTTCTAGTTCTCTCTCTCTCTAGTTCTCTCTCTTTCTAGTTCTCTCTTTTTCTAGTTCTCTCTCTCTAGTTCTCTCTCTCTAGTTCTCTCTCTCTAGTTCTCTCTCTCTCTAGTTCTCTCTCTCTAGTTCTCTCTTTTTCTAGTTCTCTCTCTCTCTAGTTCTCTCTCTCTCTAGTTCTCTCTCTCTCTCTAGTTCTCTCTCTCTCTAGTTCTCTCTCTCTAGTTCTCTCTCTCTCTAGTTCTCTCTCTTTCTAGTTCTCTCTCTTTCTAGTTCTCTCTCTCTCTAGTTCTCTCTCTCTCTAGTTCTCTCTCTTTCTAGTTCTCTCTCTCTCTCTAGTTCTCTCTCTCTCTAGTTCTCTCCTCTCTCTCTCTAGTTCTCTCTCTCTCTAGTTTCTCTCTCTCTAGTTCTCTCTCTCTCTAGTTCTCTCTCTCTCTCTCTCTCTCTCTCTAGTTCTCTCTCTCTCTAGTTCTCTCTCTCTCTAGTTTCTCTCTTCTCTCTCTCTCTAGTTCTCTCTCTCTCTCTATCTCTAGTTCTCTCTCTCTCTCTCTCTCTAGTTCTCTCTCTTTCTAGTTCTCTCTTTTTCTAGTTCTCTCTCTTTCTAGTTCTCTCTCTCTCTAGTTCTCTCTCTCTCTCTCTCTCTAGTTCTCTCTCTTTCTAGTTCTCTCTTTTTCTAGTTCTCTCTCTTTCTAGTTCTCTCTCTCTCTAGTTCTCTCTCTTTCTAGTCTCTCTCTCTAGTTCTCTCTCTTTCTAGTTCTCTCTCTCTAGTTCTCTCTCTTTCTAGTTCTCTCTCTTTCTAGTTCTCTCTCTTTCTAGTTCTCTCTCTAGTTCTCTCTCTCTAGTTCTCTCTCTTTCTAGTTCTCTCTCTTTCTAGTTCTCTCTCTCTCTAGTTCTCTCTCTTTCTAGTTCTCTCTCTCTCTAGTTCTCTCTCTTTCTAGTTCTCTCTCTCTCTCTCTCTCTCTAGTTCTCTCTCTTTCTAGTTCTCTCTCTTTCTAGTTCTCTCTCTCTCTCTCTCTAGTTCTCTCTCTAGTTCTCTCTCTTTCTAGTTCTCTCTCTCTTTAGTTCTCTCTCTAGTTCTCTCTCTCTAGTTCTCTCTTTTTCTAGTTCTCCCCCTCTCTCTCTCTAGTTCTCTCTCTTTCTAGTTCTCTCTCTTTCTAGTTCTCTCTCTTTCTAGTTCTCTCTCTTTCTAGTTCTCTCTCTCTCTAGTTCTCTCTCTTTCTAGTTCTCTCTCTATCTCTAGTTCTCTCTCTCTCTAGTTCTCTCTCTAGTTCTCTCTCTTTCTAGTTCTCTCTCTCTAGTTCTCTCTCTCTATTTCTCTCTCTTTCTAGTTCTCTCTCTAGTTCTCTCTCTCTCTCTTTCTAGTTCTCTCTCTCTCTCTAGTTCTCTCTCTTTCTAGTTCTCTCTCTCTCTCTAGTTTCTCTCTCTCTCTTCTAGTTCTCTCTCTCTCTAGTTCTCTGTCTCTCTTTCTAGTTCTCTCTCTCTCTCTCTCTCTCTCTCTCTCTCTAGTTCTCTCTCTCTCTAGTTCTCTCTCTTTCTAGTTATCTCTCTCTCTAGTTCTCTCTCTTCCTAGTTCTCTCTCTCTCTCTCTCTCTCTCTAGTTCTCTCTCTCTCTCTCTCTCTAGTTCTCTCTCTTTCTAGTTCTCTCTCTCTCTAGTTCTCTCTCTTTCTAGTTCTCTCTCTCTCTAGCTCTCTCTCTAGTTCTCTCTCTAGTTCTCTCTCAATTTAATTCAAGTTCTCTGTCTAGTTCTCTCTCTCTCTAGTTCTCTCTCTAGTTCTCTCTCTCCCTAGTTCTCTCTCTAGTTCTCTCTCTCTCTCTAGTTCTCTGTCTCTCTCTAGCTCTCTCTCTAGTTCTCTGTCTCTCTAGTTCTCTCTCTTTCTAGTTCTCTCTCTCTCTCTCTCTAGTTCTCTCTCTTTCTAGTTCTCTCTCTCTCTCTCTCTAGTTCTCTCTGTCTCTCTCTCTCTAGTTCTCTCTCTTTCTAGTTCTCTCTCTCTCAAGTTCTCTCTCTAGTTCTCTCTCTTTCTAGTTCTCTCTCTCTCAAGTTCTCTCTCTAGTTCTCTCTCTCTCTAGTTCTCTCTCTCTCTAGTTCTCTCTTTTTCTAGTTCTCTCTCTCTCTCTCTCTAGTTCTCTCTCTAGTTCTCTCTCTAGTTCTCTCTCAATTCAATTCAAGTTCTCTCTCTAGTTCTCTCTCTCTCTAGTTCTCTCCCTAGTTCTCTCTCTCCCTAGTTCTCTGTCAATTCAATTTCAATTCAAGGGCTTTATTGGCATGGGAAACATGTGTTAACATTGCCAAAGCAAGTGAGGTAGACAACATACAAAGTGAATATATAAAGTGAAGAACAACAAAAATTAACAGTAAACATTACACATACAGAAGTTTCAAAACAGTAAAGACATTACAAATGTCATATTATATATATATACAGTGTTCTAACAATGTACAAATGGCTAAAGGACACAAGATAAAATAAATAAGCATAAATATGGGTTGTATTTACAATGGTGTTTGTTCTTCACTGGTTGCCCTTTTCTCGTGGCAACAGGTCACAAATCTTGCTGCTGTGATGGCACACTGTGGAATTTCACCCAGTAGATATGGGAGTTTTTCAAAATTGGATTTGTTTTCGAATTCTTTGTGGATCTGTGTAATCTGAGGGAAATATGTCTCTCTAATATGGTCATACATTGGGCAGGAGGTTAGGAAGTGCAGCTCAGTTTCCACCTCATTTTGTGGGCAGTGAGCACATAGCCTGTCTTCTCTTGAGAGCCATGTCTGCCTACGGCGGCCTTTCTCAATAGCAAGGCTATGCTCACTGAGTCTGTACATAGTCAAGGCTTTCCTTAATTTTGGGTCAGTCACAGTGGTCAGGTATTCTGCCGCTGTGTACTCTCTGTGTAGGGCCAAATAGCATTCTAGTTTGCTCTGTTTTTTTGTTAATTCTTTCCAATGTGTTAAGTAGTTATCTTTTTGTTTTCTCATGATTTGGTTGGGTCTAATTGTGCTGCTGTCCTGGGGCTCTGTAGTGTGTGTTTGTGTTTGTGAACAGAGCCCCAGGACCAGCTTGCTTAGGGGACTCTTCTCCAGGTTCATCTCTCTGAGGTGATGGCTTTGTTATGGAAGGTTTGTGAATCGCTTCCTTTTAGGTGGTTGTAGAATTTAACAGCTCTTTTCTGGATTTTGATAATTAGTGGGTATCGGCCTAATTCTGCTCTGCATGCATTATTTGGTGTTCTACGTTGTACACGGAGGATATTTTTGCAGAATTCTGCGTGCAGAGTCTCAATTTGGTGTTTGTCCCATTTTGTGAAGTCTTGGTTGGTGAGAACTAGAGAGAGAGACAAAGAACTAGAGAGAACTAGAGAGAGTCTCTCTCTCTAGTTCTCTGTCTCTTTCTAGCTCTCTCTCTAGTTCTCTGTCTCTGTAGTTCTCTCTAGTTCTTTGTCTCTCTCTCTAGTTCTCTCTCGAGTTCTCTCTCTCTCTCTCTAGTTATCTCTCTAGTTCTCTCTCTCCCTAGTTCTCTCTCTAGTTCTCTGTCTCTTTCTAGCTCTCTCTCTAGTTCTCTGTCTCTGTAGTTCTCTCTAGTTCTCTGTCTCTCTCTCTAGTTCTCTGTATCTCTCTCTAGTTCTCTCTCTAGTTCTCTGTCTCGCTCTCTAGTTCTCTCTCTAGTTCTCCGTCTCTCTCTCTAGTTCTCCGTCTCTCTCTCTAGTTCTCTCTCTCTAGTTCTCCGTCTCTCTCTCAATTCAATTCAATTCAATTCAAGGGCTTTATTGGCATGGGAAACATGTGTTAACATTGCCAAAGCAAGTGAGGTAGACAACATACAAAGTGAATATATAAAGTGAAAAACAACAAAAATTAACAGTAAACATTACACATACAGAAGTTTCAAAACAGTAAAGACATTACAAATGTCATATTATATATATATACAGTGTTCTAACAATGTACAAATGGCTAAAGGACACAAGATAAAATAAATAAGCATAAATATGGGTTGTATTTACAATGGTGTTTGTTCTTCACTGGTTGCCCTTTTCTCGTGGCAACAGGTCACAAATCTTGCTGCTGTGATGGCACACTGTGGAATTTCACCCAGTAGATATGGGAGTTTTTTCAAAATTGGATTTGTTTTCGAATTCTTTGTGGATCTGTGTAATCTGAGGGAAATATGTCTCTCTAATATGGTCATACATTGGGCAGGAGGTTAGGAAGTGCAGCTCAGTTTCCACCTCATTTTGTGGGCAGTGAGCACATAGCCTGTCTTCTCTTGAGAGCCATGTCTGCCTACGGCGGCCTTTCTCATTGCAAGGCTATGCTCACTGAGTCTGTACATAGTCAAGGCTTTCCTTAATTTTGGGTCAGTCACAGTGGTCAGGTATTCTGCCGCTGTGTACTCTCTGTGTAGGGCCAAATAGCATTCTAGTTTGCTCTGTTTTTTTGTTAATTCTTTCCAATGTGTTAAGTAGTTATCTTTTTGTTTTCTCATGATTTGGTTGGGTCTAATTGTGCTGCTGTCCTGGGGCTCTGTAGTGTGTGTTTGTGTTTGTGAACAGAGCCCCAGGACCAGCTTGCTTAGGGACTCTTCTCCAGGTTCATCTCTCTGTAGGTGATGGCTTTGTTATGGAAGGTTTGTGAATCGCTTCCTTTTAGGTGGTTGTAGAATTTAACAGCTCTTTTCTGGATTTTGATAATTAGTGGGTATCGGCCTAATTCTGCTCTGCATGCATTATTTGGTGTTCTACGTTGTACACGGAGGATATTTTTGCAGAATTCTGCGTGCAGAGTCTCAATTTGGTGTTTGTCCCATTTTGTGAAGTCTTGGTTGGTGAGCGGACCCCAGACCTCACAACCATAAAGGGCAATGGGCTCTATGACTGATTCAAGTATTTTTAGCCAGATCCTAATTGGTATGTTGAAATTTATGTTTCTTTTGATGGCATAGAATGCCCTTCTTGCCTTGTCTCTCAGATCGTTCACAGCTTTGTGGAAGTTACCTGTGGTGCTGATGTTTAGGCCAAGGTATGTATAGTTTTTTGTGTGCTCTAGGGCAACAGTGTCTAGATGGAATTTGTATTTGTGGTCCTGGTGACTGGACCTTTTTTGGAACACCATTATTTTGGTCTTACTGAGATTTACTGTCAGGGCCCAGGTCTGACAGAATCTGTGCATAAGATCTAGGTGCTGCTGTAGGCCCTCCTTGGTTGGTGACAGAAGCACCAGATCATCAGCAAACAGCAGACATTTGACTTCGGATTCTAGCAGGGGGAGGCCGGGTGCTGCAGACTTTTCTAGTGCCCTCGCCAATTCGTTGATATATATGTTGAAGAGGGTGGGGCTTAAGCTGCATCCCTGTCTAACCCCACGACCCTGTGTGAAGAAATGTGTGTGTTTTTTGCCAATTTTAACCGCACACTTGTTGTTTGTGTACATGGATTTTATAATGTCGTATGTTTTACCCCCAACACCACTTTCCATCAGTTTGTATAGCAGACCCTCATGCCAGATTGAGTCGAAGGCTTTTTTTGAAATCAACAAAGCATGAGAAGACTTTGCCTTTGTTTTGGTTTGTTTGATTGTCAATTAGGGTGTGCAGGGTGAATACATGGTCTGTTGTACGGTAATTTGGTAAAAAGCCAATTTGACATTTGCTCAGTACATTGTTTTCATTGAGGAAATGTACGAGTCTGCTGTTAATAATAATGCAGAGGATTTTCCCAAGGTTACTGTTGACACATATTCCACGGTAGTTATTGGGGTCAAATTTGTCTCCACTTTTGTGGATTGGGGTGATCAGTCCTTGGTTCCAAATATTGGGGAAGATGCCAGAGCTAAGTATGATGTTAAAGAGTTTTAGTATAGCCAATTGGAATTTGTTGTCTGTATATTTGATCATTTCATTGAGGATACCATCAACACCACAGGCCTTTTTGGGTTGGAGGGTTTTTATTTTGTCCTGTAACTCTTTCAATGTAATTGGAGAATCCAGTGGGTTCTGGTAGTCTTTAATAGTTGATTCTAAGATCTGTGTTTGATCATGTATATGTTTTTGCTCTTTATTCTTTGTTATAGAGCCAAAGAGATTGGAGAAGTGGTTTACCCATACATCTCCATTTTGGATAGATAATTCTTCGTGTTGTTGTTTGTTTAGTGTTTTCCAATTTTCCCAGAAGTGGTTAGAGTCTATGGATTCTTCAATTGCATTGAGCAGATTTCTGACATGCTGTTCCTTCTTTTTCCGTAGTGTATTTCTGTATTGTTTTAGTGATTCACCATAGTGAAGGCGTAGACTCAGGTTTTCCGGGTCTCTATGTTTTTGGTTGGACAGGTTTCTCAATTTCTTTCTTAGATTTTTGCATTCTTCATCAAACCATTTGTCATTATTGTTAATTTTCTTCGGTTTTCTATTTGAGATTTTTAGATTTGATAGGGAAGCTGAGAGGTCAAATATACTGTTAAGATTTTCTACTGCCAAGTTTACACCTTCACTATTACAGTGGAACGTTTTACCCAGGAAATTGTCTAAGAGGGATTGAATTTGTTGTTGACTAATTGTTTTTTGGTAGGTTTCCAAACTGCATTCCTTCCATCTATAGCATTTCCTAATGTTACTCAGTTCCTTTGGCTTTGATGCCTCATGATTGAGTATTGCTCTGTTTAAGTAGACTGTGATTTTGCTGTGGTCTGATAGGGGTGTCAGTGGGCTGACTGTGAACGCTCTGAGAGACTCTGGGTTGAGGTCAGTGATAAAGTAGTCTACAGTACTACTGCCAAGAGATGAGCTATAGGTGTACCTACCATAGGAGTCCCCTCGAAGCCTACCGTTGACTATGTACATACCCAGCGTGCGACAGAGCTGCAGGAGTTGTGACCCGTTTTTGTTGGTTATGTTGTCATAGTTGTGCCTAGGGGGGCATATGGGGGAGGGAATGCTGTCACCTCCAGGCAGGTGTTTGTCCCCCTGTGTGCTGAGGGTGTCAGGTTCTTGTCCGGTTCTGGCATTTAGGTCACCACAGACTAGTACATGTCCCTGGGCCTGGAAATTATTGATTTCCCCCTCCAGGATGGAGAAGCTGTCTTCATTAAAATATGGGGATTCTAGTGGGGGGATATAGGTAGCACACAGGAGGACATTTTTCTCTGTTAGGATAATTTATTTTTGAATTTCTAGCCAAATGTAGAATGTTCCTGTTTTGATTAATTTAATGGAGTGAGTTAGGTCTGCTCTATACCAAATTAGCATACCCCCTGAGTCCCTTCCCTGTTTCACACCTGGTAGTTTGGTGGATGGGACTACCAGCTCTCTGTAACCTAGAGGGCAACCAGTGGGTCCATCTCCTCTATACCAGGTTTCTTGCAGGATGACAATGTCTGTATTACCGATTTCTTTGGTGAAGTCCGGGTTTCTGCTCTTTAGGCTAAAGGCAGATGACCTCAGGCCTTGGATATTCCAGGATAATATAGTGAAGGCTTTTTGTTCCATAGAGTGTCCAATGTTGTTGGTCGTGGTTTAGCCTCAGGCCAGTAAGTGTGAGCAGAGCCTGCTGAGCATCTGGTACATGCCATTGGCTTGGGCGAGTGTGAGAGTGGGGGTTGGGACTGTTTGCCCGCTCACTACCTGGGCGTATGTGTGGCTTCCATGTTGCTCTCTCTCTCTCTCTCTCTCTCTCTGGAGTCCATTCTCTCCCGGTCTATTCTTTAACAGGGACTCACTCACATTCAAATGGCTGCTGGGAAGAGGGAGAGAAAGAAAGTCAGAGAGAGAGAGAACCAAAAACTGAACATCCCTGTCTTCCACTCACACTGAGGACGGAGCTGCTGGGGCCTGGGCCTTTGTCTGAGACACACACACACACACACACACACACACACACACACACACACACACACACACACACACACACACACACACACACACACACACACACACACACACACACACACACACACACACACACACACACACACACACGCACATTATTGTCATGAGGATCTCTGTAGGATGGACACGTTATGAGAGCTAAGGGGGAGGTACTCTTTTAATTTAAACTCTTTAACCCCCCCAAACCCCCACTCTCTCCCTCCTTCTCTCATCCCCCTCTCCCCCTTCCATCATAGGACAAAAGAGAGCCTAGCTGAGTGATGAGAAGCCCTCTTGAGAAAGGCCAGTATTGTCATTCAACATCGGTAATGAGCTCTGAGAGGTGATGAGAGAGATGACAGAGGAGACAGGAGAGAGGGATTCACCTGATTGCATGGACAGAGAGAGGAGAGAGAATGGAGGAAAGGAGATAGGCAGTAAAAGGGATCAAGAGCAATGCAGACTTGCAGAGTCATCGCAACGGGTCGATGCATGGGCTGCATCCCAAATAGCATCCTATTCCCTATACCCATAGGGCTCTGGTCAAAAGTAGTGCACTATATAGGGAATAGGCTGCCATTTGGAACACAGCCTTACAGTGGCAGTCAGTGAAATGATTATGGAAGCAGATATTTTTATAGATTTATTTAGTGATTCCTATAATATTTAATATAATGCCCCTTAACTATTATTATAGGTTTTTGTAGCCATGTTTTGTACAGGAATTGAACCCATGGCCTTGGTGTTGCTAGTGCCACCCTCTGACCAACTGAGCCACCATTGTATATTGTCTATCTTCTGTATACCCCCCTGCCTTGTCACAACACAACTGATTGGCTCAAATGCATTAAGAAAGAAATTCCACAAATTAACTTTTAACTAGCCACACCTGTTAATTGAAATGCATTCCAGGTGAATACCTCATGAAGCTGGTTGAGAGAATGCCAAGAGTGTGCAAAGCTGTCATCAAGGCAAAGGGTGGCTACTTTGAAGAATTTGAAATCTAAAATCTAAACTTTTGACTGGTACTGTATATAACTATACAGATGTAAGATCTTAATTTGACCTATATTGTCACAGCAAAATAATCCTGCAGCAACAGGATTTAAACGTTTAGTCCATAATGATAATTGATCGCTGTTTAGGTTATTAGATGGCCAAAACTGTTTATATAACTGTGTGTTAGTCTGGGTTTTCAGGGATTTGATGTAAATCACGAAGCTCATCTGCATTTCTCTGCAACAAAGACTGATCAAAAGATCCTGCATCTCTATGTTTTGTTGTTCCTATTGCTGTCCCTTACACTGTTATATTGATGTTACTTGCTTTGAAGATACATTTTAAAGAGAGAGAGAGAGAGAGAGAGAGAGCGAGAGAGAGAGAGAGACAGAGAGAGAGAGAGACAGAGAGAGAGATGGAGACAGACACAGACACAGACACAGAGTGCGAGACAGAGATGGAGACAGAGAGAGAGAGTGAGTGAGAGAGAGACAGAGAGAGAGAGAGAGAGAGAGAGAGAGAGAGAGAGACAGAGAGAGAGAGAGATGGAGACAGACACAGACACAGAGTGTGAGACAGAGATGGAGACAGAGAGAGAGAGTGAGTGAGAGAGAGAGACAGAGAGAGAGAGAGAGAGAGACAGAGAGAGAGAGAGATGGAGGCAGACACAGACACAGACACAGAGTGTGAGACAGAGATGGAGGCAGACACAGACACAGACACAGAGTGTGAGACAGAGATGGAGACAGAGAGAGAGAGTGAGTGAGAGAGAGAGAGAGAGAGAGTGAGAGAGAGAGAATAGAGAGATGAGAGAGAGATGGAGACAGAGACAGACAGAGTGACAGACGGAGACGGAGACGGAGAGTGAGTGAGTGAGTGAGTGAGTGAGTGAGTGAGTGAGTGAGTGAGTGAGAGAGTGAGTGAGAGAAGACATAGAGAAAGAGATGCTTATTTATTTTCCCTTTTGTACTTTAACTATTTACACATCGTTATATATGTAAACATGTTTACTATGCCAATAAAGGCATTTGAATTGAGAGACCCTGACCATAGCATCGACATCTCAGCAGAACAGACAAATGAAGAACCCCAAGCCCAGCGGCTCTCACCCCCTCTGAGCAACCCCCCTGTCAGCCACCCTGATAGCCCTTCTGACATCCCGCCCAAACCCACTGAAGACATACACAAGACACAGATTATTCTCCTTATGGACTCAAATGGGAAATATATACAATATTTCTTTCCCCCTCAAACACAGTGTGTCTAAACTCTGGTGTCCAAACACCCAGCGTGCCCTAGAATTCTGTCTGAAGACGAACTAGGTTCACCCAGCCACATAATAATACACACAGGCACAAACGACCTGAGAGCACAGCAGGAAAGGGTGGCCACAGCACTGAAGGGAGTGATTGAAAAGGCTTCTTCTACTTTCCCCAATGCACAATCTCCACCCTGCTACCACGAAAATGACTTCCACCCTGCCACAATACAGCGGGTAAACGCAAGTATTTCCTGTGACTGTGCCTCAAAACCAAATGTTTACCTGCCCACCACTCCACCCTGGACTTGAACAGCCTCTATGACCAGGTCCACCTCTACAAGGCAGCAGTGCCCACCACTCCACCCTGGACTTGAACAGCCTCTATGACCAGGTCCACCTCTACAAGGCAGCAGTGCCCACCTTTGCCCGTACTCTAAAGGACATCTCTCTCAAACGTATCCCCAACAATTCACACAGGAGCAACAGATCAATAGACACCCCGCCCAGACCAGCGAGATACCCTCCCAGACCTGCGGGACCCCCCCTGCAAATAGAGGACCCACGCCAAGAGGACTTAAATCCAGACCACAGCACCCCCAGCCACATCTACATCCACAACCCCACCCCAACCAATCAACACCCCCCCACATCAACCATGCCCACACCCCATTTAGGCCCCCTCAGACCCGACCTATGCCACTCCTGCCTCAACATGGAAGTCACACATACGCCCAGGTAGTGAGCGGGCAAACAGGCCCAACCCCCACTATTACACTAGCCCAAGCCAATGGCATGTACCATGTGCTCAGCAGGCTCTGCTCACACTTACTGGCCTGAGGCCAAACCACATGACCAACAACATTGGACACTTTATGGAACACAAAGCCTTCACTATATCACCCTGGAATATCCAAGGCTTGAGGTCATTTGCCTTTGGCCTAAAGAGCAGGAATCCGGACTTCACCAAAGAAATCGGTAATACAGACATTGTCATCCTGCAAGAAACCTGGTACAGAGGAGATGGACCCACTGGTTGCCCTCTAGGTTACAGAGAGCTGGTAGTCCCATCCACCAAACTACCAGGTGTGAAACAGGGAAGGGACTCAGGGGGTATGCTAACTTGGTATAGAGCAGACCTAACTCACTCCATTAAATGAATCAAAACAGGAACATTTTACATTTCGCTAGAAATTCAAAAATCAATTATCTTAACAGAGAAAAATGTCCTCCTGTGTGCTACCTATATCCCCCCACTAGACTCCCCATATTTCAATGAAGACAGCTTCTCCATCCTGGAGGGGGAAATCAATCATTTCCAGGCCCAGGGACATGTACTAGTCTGTGGCGACCTAAATGCCAGAACTGGACAAGAACCTGACACCCTCAGCACACAGGGGGACAAACACCTGCCTGGAGGTGACAGCATTCCCTCCCACATATGCCCCCCTAGGCACAACTATGCCAACATAACCAACAAAAACGAGTCACAACTCCTGCAGCTCTGTCGCACGCTGGGTGTGTACATAGTCAATGGTAGGCTTCGATGGGACTCCTATGGTAGGTACACCTATAGCTAATCTCTTGGCAGTAGTACTGTAGACTACTTTACCACTGACCTCAACCCAGAGTCTCTCAGAGCGTTCACAGTCAGCCCACTGACACCCCTATCAGACCACAGCAAAATCACAGTCTACTTATTATTAAACAGAGCAATACTCAATCATGAGGCATCAAAGCCAAAGGAACTGAGTAAGATTAAGAAATGCTATAGATGGAAGGAATGCAGTTTGGAAACCTACCAAAAAACAATTAGGCAACAACAAATTCAATCCCTTTTAGACAATTTCCTGGGTAAAACGTTCCACTGTAATAGTGAAGGTGTAAACTTGGCAGTAGAAAATCTTAACAGTATATTTGACCTCTCCGCTTCCCTATCAAATCTAAAAATCTCAAATAGAAAACTGAAGAAAATGAACAACAATGACAAATGGTTTGATGAAGAATGCAAAAATCTAAGAAAGAAATTGAGAAACCTGTCCAACCAAAAACATAGAGACCCGGAAAACCTGAGTCTACGCCTTCACTATGGTGAATCACTAAAACAATACAGAAATACACTACGGAAAAAAAGGAACAGCATGTCAGAAATCAGCTCAATGTAATTGAAGAATCCATAGACTCTAACCACTTCTGGGAAAATTGGAAAACACTAAACAAACAACAACACGAAGAATTATCTATCCAAAATGGAGATGTATGGGTAAACCACTTCTCCAATCTTTTTGGCTCTATAACAAAGAATAAAGAGCAAAAACATATACAGGATCAAATACAAATCTTAGAATCAACTATTAAAGACTACCAGAACCCACTGGATTCTCCAATTACTTTGAATGAGCTACAGGACAAAATAAAAACCCTCCAACCCAAAAAGGCATGTGGTGTTGATGGTATCCTTAATGAAATGATCAAATATACAGACAACAAATTCCAATTGGCTATACTAAAACTCTTTAACATCATCCTTAGCTCTGGCATCTTCCCCAATATTTGGAACCAAGGACTGATCACCCCAATCCACAAAAGTGGAGACAAATTTGACCCCAATAACTACCGTGGAATATGCGTCAACAATAACCTTGGGAAAATCCACTGCATTATCATTAACAGCAGACTCATACATTTCCTCAGTGAAAACAATGTACTCAGCAAATGTCAAATTGGCTTTTTACCAAATTACTGTACAACAGACCATGTATTCACCCTGCACACCCCAATTGACAACCAAACAAACCAAAACAAAGGCAGTCTTCTCATGCTTTGTTGATTTAAAAAAAAGCCTTCGACTCAATTTGGCATGAGGGTCTGCTATACAAATTGTTGGAAAGTGGTGTTGGTGGTAAAACATATGACATTATAAAATCCATGTACACAAACAACAAGTGTGCGGTTAACATTGGCAAAAAACACACACATTTCTTCCCACAGTGCCGTGGGGTGAGACAGGGATGCAGCTTAAGCCCCTCTTCAACCTTTATATCAACAAATTGGCGCGGGCACTAGAAAAGTCTGCAGCACCCGGCCTCACCCTACTAGAATCTGAAGTCAAATGTCTGCTGTTTGCTGATGATCTGGTGCTTCTGTCACCAACCAAGGAGGGCCTACAGCAGCACCTAGATCTTCTGCACAGACCTGGGCCCTGACAGTAAATCTCAGTAAGACCAAAATAATGGTGTTCCAAAAAAGGTGCAGTCACCAGGACCACAAATACAAATTCCATCTAGACACCATTGCCTTAGAGCACACAAACAACTATACATACCTTGGCCTAAACATCAGCGCCACAGGTAACTTCCACAAAGCTGTGAACAATCTGAGAGACAAGGTAAGAAGGACATTCTATGCCATCAAAAGGATCATAAGATTCAACATACCACTTAGGATCTGGCTAAAAATACTTGAATCCGTCATAGAGCCCATTGCCCTTTATGGTTGTGAGGTCTGGGGTTTGCTCACCAACCAAGATTTCACAAAATGGGACTCTGCATGCAGAATTCTGCAAAACATATCCTCTGTGTACAACGTAGAACAACAAATAATGCATGCAGAGCAGAATTAGTCCGATACCCACTAATTATCAAAATCCAGAAAAGAGCTGTTAAATTCTACAAACACCTAAAAGGAAGCAATTCCCAAACCTTCTATAACAAAACAATCACCTACAGAGATATGAACCCGGAGAAGAGTCCCCTAAGCAAGCTGGTCCTGTGGCTCTATTCACAAACACAAACACACCCCACAGAGCCCCAGGACAGCAGCACAATTAGACCCAAGCAAATCATTAGAAAACAAAAAGATAATTACTTGACACATTGGAAAGAATTAACAAAAAATCAGAGCAAACCACAATGCTATTTGGCCCTAAACAGAGAGTACACAGTGGCAGAATACCTGACCACTGTGACTGACCCAAACTTAAGGAAAGCTTTGACTATGTACATACTCAGTGAGCATAGCCTTGCTATTGAGAAAGGCCGCCGTAGGCAGACATGGCTCTCAAGATAAGACAGGCTATGTGCACACTGCCCACAAAATGAGGTGGAAACTGAGCTGCACTTCATAACCTCCTGCCATATATTATATAGACATATATTTCCCTCAGATTACACAGATCCACAAAGAATTTGAAAACAAACCCAATTTACTGTTCATTTTTACTGCTTATTTCACTTTTGTATATTATCTACCTCACTTGCTTTGGCAATGTTAACACGTTTCTCATGCCAATAAAGCCCCTTGAATGGAAATTTAATTGAATTGAGAGAGCCAGAGAGGGAGAGAGAGAGAGAGAGAGAGAGACCCAGAGAGAGAGACCCAGAGAGAGAGACCCAGAGAGAGAGACCCAGAGAGAGACACAGAGAGAGAGAGAGGATGGACAGAACCATACCATAAAAGCCTGTGGAGAGGGACTAATGGACTGGAAACAGCACTTTACTGATCACTTGATAATGCATGAATTTGCTAGTAAGAAAGGCAGGCAGGCAGGCAGGCAGGCAGCACAGACAGACAGACAGACAGACAGACAGACAGACAGACAGACAGACAGACAGACAGACAGACAGACAGACAGACAGACAGACAGACAGAGACAGACAGACAGACAGACAGACAGACAGACAGACAGACAGACAGACAGACAGACAGACAGACAGACAGACAGACAGACTATTGAATGTACTGATGCATATATGGACACAAAAGGTTTGCCATGCACAAAACACATTTTGTAGGATTGTGAAGAGTGAGAGAGTGAAAGCTTTGACAGTACAATATATCACACAGATGACATAACCATAGAAACACATCAATGGCTGAATGACAGACAGGTAAAGTTAAGGGGCCGTCTGGGATTGGTACATCCATATTGGCTGTTGTACAGTAACAATATATTGATTCTTGAAAAGCATTGATTCTTGAAAAACATATCCTATGAATGCACAATGAGCTTAGTTCAAGTATCTTATGCCATCAGACCCCAAAATATAAGCCTGTTTAGTAATGAATACATCCCGTTAATAAATACTGTATTGTGTTATAGTGCTACTGGAAAGTCCTTTCTGTCAGGAGAGTTCAGGTCTTCTGATGTTAATAATCAGCTGAGGAAGCGACACAGCCATCAGTTGAAATAAAGACATTGATCATCAGAGTTATACATATCAGCCTCTATTTGATGCAGACAGTCAAACTGAACATGTAATTGAATTCGGCCTTCACACAATAATGTGGTTTGGAGCGTCAGTGTTTCCTTTAAAGACACAGTTCAGACTCAGGGGTAAGAACTTCATCACACTAACTCCTGTTGTCACAGTGAGATTTAATATGACTGCACGAAAAACCAGAACCACAATATATTCTGGAGGGTGTTGAGAGTTCATCCTGAGAGACAACGAGCCCAGGTCTAATGTAATGTTGTTGTGAATGAATTCTGCCCGAAGCTCAAACCAAGTTAACCAAGGACCAAGTGACATCACAATGTATCTGTCTTCTATGCTTACTAGCATTCCAAATACTCTATAGAATGTCTGTAGAGAAAATGGTTACTAAGTCTTGGTCAAGGTTTGGATCTCTATAGAGGCTGGGAATTTAGGCCTTTATCAGGATCTCAAAGGATCTCGTCTGGGTCTCTTGGCTTTTGCTCCCTGAAATGTACAGTACGCCTGGTGGGGAAATCACTGCTAATGAGTTGTTAGCCTGTGTTTGGGCTCTAGATGTGCATATTCAAACACTCCATTCATCAACAGAGTCAGTTATGTTGTAATCTGCAATTTGTCTCATTTGGTTCAGAAAATGAGCACCAGTTGAAATAATACAAGCATAAATAAAATAAAGAGAAAACACACTCATTGAACATGAACAGGGGGATTCAAAATCTCAAAGAAAGGAAAAAAACTGTCACTTCTAATTCTAAATGACGCTAGATTTCTGAGGCAAGATGGTGGAGGCGGCCTGAATTCAATTGAACACAACAAAGTATAGCCTATTTACGCAGTGTCCTTTTTAACCAAATACTTCACATACACCTCTTTTCCTGAAAACTGACGGTGTCCTAATATGGACACCGTATCCCTGTGAGAGGAGTCTACCTGGTGGTAGTAGTACGTTTTACCATAATCCCTCTGCGATGTCATCTGACTGTGAGATGAAGAGCAGTGATGTCGTGGCACATAAACGCATGCACACACCTTTTTATTTTGTGAATAGCGATTTAGACACATATTACGCAAAATGATATTATTTTTGTATTAGCGTTTACGCTACTCGCCTCCCTTCATTTTGATCGTGGCTCAGGGTTTGTCCACATTTTTAACACTACACCACTGAAGAAGAGCTAGGCCTGTGTCAGCAACAAGCTCTCACTGTCTCACTGCAGAAATAGACGTTCAGCCACGTTCTCAAACGTCATATTTCGAAGAGTTTTTGTTATATCTGTATCAATCCATTTCTCTAAATGTAAAAGTTAAGGGTTAAGTTAAGGCACTCATTCCCAAATGACTAAGGTAAGGATTAAGCTTTGGGATAGAGTTCAAATAAAAATAAATGTGTCCATGACTGGTGCAGCAGTCTAAGGAACTTCATCTCAGTGCTTGAGGTGTCGCTACAGACACCCTGGTTTGAATCCAGGCTGTATCACAACCGTCCGTGATTGGGAGTTCCATAGGGTGGAATTTGCCCAGCGTCGTCTGGGTTTGGCCGGTGTAGGCCGTAATTGTAAATAAGAATGAGTTCTTAACTGACTTGCCTAGTTAAATAAAGGTAAAACATGAATCATGGGATTACACCCATCTTTCCGAGGGGTTGGGTTATTAAAAGCAGAAGTCAAATATTGGTTGGACATTGTGCACAATTGACCAATAAAAGTGATTTTTTTTTTAATCAGTTAAAATACTTTACCTGGGCTTGATTGACCTTGCCTGCCTTAATGGACCAATAGAATGGTTGTGACCAATTACTAGCAAGCACTACATTGTGAGTGCTGATTTCAGAACGCACCCTGTGAGACTTGAGTCTCCCCTTTTCATGTTGATCATCTAATAGTCCTTTTGATCTGATAGATATCATGGTTTATGCATGAGTCAATTTTATGCAGAATCACATTTTTCAGAGGCATGACTTTTTGACCCCTTCACTTATTTTTTACCGGTTCCCCTGTATCTCAAAGTCGTTTTTCTGAAAAACTGTTGCTATTTGGCATATGGCACAATAATTACCCAGTATTTTGTTTCTTCCCTAATAGCAACAGAAGTAGGTTTACCCTCATATATCACCATTAACTCAGTTAAAAATGGGATATATCCAACGTTACCCTGACATTAACAAAACATCAAAACAACTATTATAATCATACTATTTGGCTCCCATTCAAATCCACACACAGATCAGTCTGAGAGTATTTATCAGGAAACATGGGCTGTATTCCAAATGGCACCCTATTCCCTATATAGTGGACTACTTTTGATCAGCACCCTATGGGCCCTGGTGTAGTACACTACGTAGGGAATAGGGTGTAATTAGGGACGCAAACATGTTATTTGTAAAGGGCGCTGTAAGGAACCAAACAGAGGTCATGTCATTCCGCTGTGGGACTGACTATTTAGCCAACTGAAATATTGACTTTCCAATAGTCAGATTTAGAAGCAATACATTTCCGAGGCAGAAATCCCCCGAAAAGCTGGAAACCATCTGGTGCGGCAGTGAAAACCTTGACGGAAGTCTGTGGATGGAAAACATATAGGTCTTCGCCTCGTATCAAACTGCTTTTATCTCCACTAGATCCACCATGTTGAAAGGCAAAGCTTGACTACGACATCCTTCGATATTAATCACCCTCTATATTGGCAAAAGGCTGAACCCCAAAATCTATGCACATACAGTACCTCAGACTTTAACATAAATCATATTGATCTCAGTGAGCGATTTCCATAGAAGTTTGAGTTGAGCACGTGGATCTCGAGTCAGGTTACTGCCCCTAGGGGCCTTGGATGAATATGAGCCTGATTCTCCATCAGTGTCATCCCTGATCAGACTTCTCCCTCTAACCAACCTGCCTTCCCCTCTCTCTCTTTCTCTCTCCTCCTGCTTCTCCTCACCCCTAACTATCTCTGACAGCTGCCATGCTCCAACCACTGAGAGATCAGACCCAGCAGCTGTTTCAGGGCATGGAAGTCTCCTCTCTCTCTCTCTCTGATCTTCTCCTCCCTTCTCTCTCTTTCTATTCTCTTCCCTCTCTTTCCTTTCTCTCCCTCTCTCTCTCTCTCTGATCTTCTCCTCCCTTCTCTCTCTTTCTATTCTCTTCCCTCTCTCTCTTTCCTTTCTCTCCCTCTCTCTCTCTTTCTCTGCACTCACTCCCCCCCCTCTCTCTCTTTCTCTCTCTCTCTCTCTCTCTCTCTCTCTCTCTCTCAGCCCTCACTCCCTCTCTCTTTCTCTCTCTCTCTCTCTTACTCTCGCTCACTCTCTCAATTAAATTAAATTTTCTTTATTGGCATGACTCTCTCTCTCTCTCGCCCCCCCCCTCTCTCTTGGCCCTCACTCCTTTCCTCGCCCTCTCTCTCTCTCCAAAGGATCTTCTCCTCCCTTCCTCTCTTTCTCTCGTTCTGTAACTGAATGATCTCGTCTCTCTCTCTCTCTCTCTCTCTGGCAGGCGTGTATCTGATTAGGATGTTCCGGTAATGAGATACAGATACAGAGTTAATGCATCAGGCCCAATGGAGACATGTTACCTTAGCTGACCCTGTTACATACAGTGTCCTATTCATTAGTGCACAGCATAACAAAACTTAGAAAATAATAAGGGGTTAAAGGGTGTGTCTCAGTCACCAGATCTCAAACCAATTGAACAACTGTATGTGTTTATCTGTATGTGCGAGTAACACATTCCTCAGTAACACATTCCTCAGTAACACATTCCTCAGTAACACATTTCTCAGTAACACATTCCTCAGTAACACATTCCTCAGTAACACATTCCTCAGTAACACATTTCTCAGTAACACATTCCTCAGTAACACATTCCTCAGTAACACATTTCTCAGTAACACATTTCTCAGTAACACATTCCTCGGTAACACATTCCTCAGTAACACATTTCTAAGTAACACATTCCTCAGTAACACATTTCTCAGTAACACATTCCTCAGTAACACATTCCTCAGTAACACATTCCCCAGTAACACATTCCTCAGTAAAACATTCTTCAGTAACACATTCCTCAGTAACACATTCCTCAGTAACACATTCCTCAGTAACACATTCCTCAGTAACACATTTCTCAGTAACACATTCCTCAGTAACACATTCCCCAGTAACACATTCCTGAGTAACACATTCCTCAGTAACACATTCTTCAGTAACACATTCCTCAGTAACGCATTCCTCAGTAACACATTTCTCAGTAACACATTCCTCAGTAACACATTTCTCAGTAACACATTCCTCAGTAACATTCCTCAGTAACACATTCCTCAGTAACACATTCCTCAGTAACGCATTCCTCAGTAACACATTTCTCAGTAACACATTTCTCAGTAACACATTCCTCAGTAACACATTCCTCAGTAACACATTTCTCAGTAACACATTTCTCAGTAACACATTTCTCAGTAACACATTTCTCAGTAACACATTCCTCAGTAACACATTCCTCAGTAACACATTCCTCAGTAACACATTTCTCAGTAACACATTCCTCAGTAACACATTCCTCAGTAACACATTTCTCAGTAACACATTCCTCGGTAACACATTCCTCAGTAACACATTTCTAAGTAACACATTCCTCAGTAACACATTTCTCAGTAACACATTCCTCAGTAACACATTCCTCAGTAACACATTCCCCAGTAACACATTCCTCAGTAAAACATTCTTCAGTAACACATTCCTCAGTAACACATTCCTCAGTAACACATTCCTCAGTAACACATTCCTCAGTAACACATTTCTCAGTAACACATTCCTCAGTAACACATTCCCCAGTAACACATTCCTGAGTAACACATTCCTCAGTAACACATTCTTCAGTAACACATTCCTCAGTAACGCATTCCTCAGTAACACATTTCTCAGTAACACATTCCTCAGTAACACATTTCTCAGTAACACATTCCTCAGTAACACATTCCTCAGTAACACATTCCTCAGTAACACATTCCTCAGTAACGCATTCCTCAGTAACACATTTCTCAGTAACACATTTCTCAGTAACACATTCCTCAGTAACACATTCCTCAGTAACACATTCCTCAGTAACACATTCCTCAGTAACACATTTCTCAGTAACACATTCCTCAGTAACACATTCCCCAGTAACACATTCCTGAGTAACACATTCCTCAGTAACACATTCTTCAGTAACACATTCCTCAGTAACACATTCCTCAGTAACACATTTCTCAGTAACACATTCCTCAGTAACACATTCCTCAGTAACACATTCCTCAGTAACGCATTCCTCAGTAACACATTTCTCAGTAACACATTTCTCAGTAACACATTCCTCAGTAACACATTCCTCAGTAACACATTCCTCAGTAACACATTCCTCAGTAACACATTCCTCAGTAACACATTTCTCAGTAACACATTCCTCAGTAACACATTCCTCAGTAACACATTCCTCAGTAACACATTCCTCAGTAACACATTCTTCAGTAACACATTCCTCAGTAACACATTCCTCAGTAACACATTTCTCAGTAACACATTCCTCAGTAACACATTCCTCAGTAACACATTCCTCAGTAACACATTTCTCAGTAACACATTCCTCAGTAACACATTCCTCATTGACACGAATGCCTGATTTACACAAGAGTCAAGAGTTGAGTGCATTTCTCAAGTTAGGATTCATCCCTAAGCAAAGTTTAAACCTGTTCATTTAAAAAAGCAATGAAACACAAAACAAAGAACCAAATGTTGAATACAGATTAAGAACAGCATAAAGGATTCAGCAAATGTGCTAAAAAGCATTTCAAGTGTTTTGCTTTGTTTTCTCATCATTCATTTATGAAAATATATTTATATTGATGCAAATGATTGGCATATCTGGCTTGAGTCACTCCCACTTAACATAATTTTCCTACGTGCGCTGCTCTAGAGTACGCTATCGCTAGCAGCTAGTCTTCATTAATGATAGAAAGCATGATGCTACATGACATTAGCATTACGTAATGTACCATATGACCAGTCACTAGCAGTGGAGGGAAGTGCTTACCCCAAACCCAGTCATACCACAGAAATACATCTAACATTATTTATCACCTTTGCACGACACTCAAATGTCTGAGTAATGCCTTCATATGTTATTCAAAAGGAAAACACAACAATATAGAGAATTATAGAGGGAAATATATTTTGAGATAACAATTCATTATATAACTATATCACAGTATAATTCTGTATCACAGTCTCATCCTGTATCACAGTATCATCCTCTATCACAGTATCCCAGTATCATTCTGTATCATTAAGTATCACAGTATCATCCTGTATCATTAAGTATCATCCAGTTTCAGAGTATCATCCTGTATCATCCAGTATCATCCTGTATAATTAACTATCATCCAGTTTCACAGTCTCATCCAATATTATTCTGTATCATCCAGTATCATCCTGTATCACAGTATCATCCAGTATCGCAATATCATCCAGTATCATCCTTTATCACAGTATTATCCAGTATCACAGCATCTCAGTATCATCCAGTATCATAAATCATCATATCTGTATCATCCTGTATCACAGTATCATCCAGTATCATTCTGTATCATCCAGTACCATCTTGTATCACAGCATCATCCAGTATCAAAGTATCTTCCAGTATCCCAGTATCATCCAGTATCACAGTATCATCCAGTATCACAGTATCTCAGTATGTATCACCAGTATCATCCATTATCATACCTGTATCATCCAGTGTATCACAGTATCATCCAGTATCACAGTATCATCCAGTATCATTCATTAGGCCCTAATCTATAGATTTCACATGACTCTAAATACAGGTATGCGTCTGTTGGTCACAGATACCTTTAAAAAGTAGGGGTGTGGATCAGGAAACCAGTCAGTATCTGGTGTGTCACGTTCTGACCTTTATTTCCTTTGTTTTGTATTTAGTTAGTATGGTCAGGGCGTGAGTTGGGGTGGGCAGTCTATGTTTGTTTTTCTATGATTTGGGGATTTGTATGTTTCGGTCTAGTATGGTTCTCAATCAGAGGCAGGTGTCATTAGTTGTCTCTGATTGAGAAGCATACTTAGGTAGCCTGTGTTGCACTGTTTGTTTGTGGGTGATTGTCTATGTTGATTGCTTGTGTATTCACAGTTCTCATTTAGCTTCACGGTCGTTATTTGTTTATTGTTTTGTATAGTGTGTTTCAGTGTTCAGCGTTTTCTTTATTAAATTTCATCATGAACACATACCATGGCGCATTTTGGTCCTCCGATCCTTCTCGCTTCTCCTCTTCAGATGAAGAGGAGGACGCCCGTGACATGGTCTGACCAGATGCAGTTGATCAGGCTGTTGGTTGTGGCCTGTGGAATGTTGTCCCACTCCTCTTCAATGGCTGTGTGAAGTTTGGAACTGGAACACGCTATCATACACGTAGATCCAGAGCATCTCAAACATGCTCAGTGGGTGACATGTCTGGTGAGTATGAAGGCCATGGAAGAACTGAGATATTTTCAGCTTCCAGGAATTGTGTACAAATCCCTGCGACATGGGCCCGTTCATTATCATGCTGAAACATGAGGTGATGGCAGTGGATGAATGGCACGACAATGAGCTTCAGAATCTCGTCACGGTATCTCTGTGCATTCAAATTGCCATTGATAAAATGCAATTGTCCATAGCTTATGCCTCCCCATACCATAACCCCACCGCCACCATGGGGCACAATGTTCACAACATTGACATCAACAACCCCCTCGCTATCTGCCATCTGCCCGGTACAGTGGAAACCGGGATTCATACGTGAAGAGCACACTTCTCCAGCGTACCAGTGGCCATCGAAGGTGAGCATTTGCCCACTGAAGTGGGTTTACAATGCCGAACTGGTGTCAGGTCAAGACCCTGGTGAAGATGACGAGCACGCAGATTAACTTCCCTGAGACGGTTTCTGACCGTTTGTAAAGAAATGATTCTGTTGTGCAAACCCACAGTTTCCTCAGCTGTCCGGGTGGCTGGGCTCAGACAATCCTGCAGGTGAAGAAGCCGGATGTGGAGGTCCTGGTCTGGCGTTGTTACACGTGGTCAATGGCTGTGAAGCTGGTTGGACATACAGCCAAATTCTCTAAAACGACATCGTATGGTATGGTAGAGAAATTAATATTTTAGAGTGGCTTTTTATTGTCCCCACCAAGGTGCAACTGTGTAATGATCATGCTGTTTAATCATCTTATTGATACGCCACACCTGTCAGGTGGATGGATTATCTTGGCGAAGGAGAAATGCTCACCAACAGGGAAGTAAATACATTTGTGCACAACATTTGAGAGAAATACGCTTTTTGTGCACATGGAACATTTCTGGGATATTTTATTTCAGTTAATTGAAACATGGGACCAACACTTTACGTGTTGTGTTTCTATTTTTGTTCAGTGTACTAAAGTTGATTACATTGCACAGTTACGACACTGACTCCCCTCCTTTCCTGGACCCAGTCAGATTGAATCCCTTCTACAGTATCTATATCTGTGGTGCGAGTGAGCAAAAAGCATCTTATGATAGAGATTAAAATTGCAGTGGTCTTTGGTGCTGTGCTACTGTCAGACCAAGTTGTGTGTGTGTGTCTGTCTCAACTTCCAGCAGCTCCCTCCCGTTATCACGGCTCTCTCTCTCTCGCTCTCCCTCCCTCTTTCTACCCCTTCCTCTGTCTCTCTCTCTCTCTCTCACTTCATTTCAATTCAAGGGGCTTTATTGGCATAGGAAACTTGTTAACAATGCCAAAGCAAGTGCCAAATCTCTCTCTCTCTCTCTCTCTCTCTCTCTCTCGCTCTCCCTCCCTCTTTCTACCCCTTCCTCTGTCTCTCTCTCACTTCATTTCAATTCAAGGGGCTTTATTGGCATAGGAAACATGTTAACAATGCCAAAGCAAGTGCCAAATCACTCTCTCTCTCTCTTTGGAGTGCAATGCTATCCTTTCTTATGCGTTGAGGATTTTCACTGACTAAAAGGCTCTGCATGGTCATTCGGACATCTGCAGTGGGCATACAGCGTTTACTGCGATGTGGCCTCTGCAGAATTTAGAGCATTCATACTTATTGTGCTTCGCTGAGCAGAGCTGTTGTGAAGGAAGTTGTCAAGGAAGTGAGTTTGTGTTTATACAGGACCTCCCGCCCCCGCCTACCGTCAACCAATCATGTCAATCCGGAGCTATACGAAGCTATATGGAGCTCACCGCATTGTTAAACAATTTGGGAGGCGCACGGCGGTATGGAGCTTCCAAGCCTCCGGATGCTCCATAATTGCATCACACCCTTCTTCCCGAGGCTCCGGATGCTCCACAATTGCATCACACCCTTCTTCCCGAGCGAGCCTCCGGATGCTCCACAATTGCATCACACTCTTCTTCCCGAGGCTCCGGACCACATTTCCAGATCAAGTATAAATTGTCTTTAAATGCTCACACTTGTTACACTGTTAATGAACTGAACGAAGCAACACCTCTGTCCATTATTGATGTTGTAATTAACAAGCGCCAGCAGACACTTAATTAGCGTTAGTGCTGCAGGTCTGGCACACAGTGTGTTCCTCCTGGCCTTCGTTCTCACAGCTGAATGTAGCCTCTGTTATGGACGGTATAGGTGTGTGTCAATGTGTGTGTGTTGAAGTATGAATGCATAAAAACTGAGTGTTTAGTGTGTTGCGTGCATGTGTGTGTACGTGTGTGTGTGTGTGTGTGAGTTGAAGAACTACATATGTAATAACCTACAGGAGCTTTCAACAGGGGGTATCTATCTCACTACCTTTTGTGCCCTTCACCTGAAGTCACTAGATGTGGGTACACTACATTTAAACGGTGTATGATCATGACTATGGAATTGTCCAAAATGAAATTTACTAGAGCCTATTGAGTAAGACTGGTTGGACTTCAAGGCTGTTTAAAAAACAAACAACCATTAGTACATCCATTTTGACACTTTTAAAATAATGACATATAGCCATTGATTCTTGTATAATATAAATTGTATAAATGCCTCATAACTCAAAATATAATCTTGTTTTACACCAGCCACCTCCCTCAACTGTCTACCAAAACAAGCTGTTTACCAAAACAAGCTGTTTACCAAAGCAAGCAGCAGGGCGACCGCTTTTATGCTTTTGAATCCCAGTTTGCCATTTTAAGCGTTCTAGGATTGCAGGGCAGAGCAGGTGGTGAGGGAGTGTTAGGGGGTCTGCTCTCTCTCTCTTTCTCTCCCTGTCTCTCCCTCTCTCCCTCCTTCTGCCCAGTCTGCCAACTAAATGCCAACGTCACAGCAAGGTGGCCAAGGGGGCATTCTGAACATGCTCTGCATAACAGTCAATAAGCTCATCTCCATCCAATTCCTCCTCTTTCTTCCTCCTCTGTTCTCTGTCACTTTTCTCTCTATCTCTCCGTTTATCCCTCTTCACATCCTTCAAACTGTCTAGATTGATTTCTCTCTCTCAATTGTCCTATGCTCCACTTCCCCTTCTCCTCAACACTCTCTCCCTCCCACTCATCCTTTTCTCTCTCTCTCTGTCACGCCCTGACCTTAGAGCCTTTTTATTTCTCTATTTGGTTAGGTCTGGGTGTGATTTGGGTGGGCATTTTAGTTTTCCTATTTCTTTGTTGGCCGGGTATGGTACCCAATCAGAGGCAGCTGTCTATCGTTGTCTCTGATTGGGGATCATACTTAGGCAGCCTTTTTCCCACCTTTAGTTGTGGGATCTTGCTTGTGTGTAGTTGCTTTCTGCACTGCATGTAGCGTTATGTTTGTTTTTGTATTTTGTAGTTTTATCGGTATCATTTAATAAAAGTAAAATGTACACCTACCACACTGCACCTTGGTCCAATCCATCTCTAAACGATCGTGACACTCTCATTTGTACTTCCATGGGAGCCTCTCTCTCTCTTTCTCTCCCCGTTCCTCCCTCTCTCAATTTCCACTCTCCCTCTCTGTACTGATAGTGTTAGTGAGGATCATTTGTACTTCCATGGGATTCCGTCCCAAATGGCACTTCCTTTATAGTGCACTACTTTTGACGAGGGCCCATAGGGGAGTAGTAGTGCATCATATAGGAAATAGGGTTCCATTTGGGATGGATTCCAAGCCATTCTGAATCCCATGAAGGTACAAATGATCCTCACTGACCCTGGTTTTACGGTCCTACTTCTCCAGCCCAGCTCCACTAACCAACTGAATGAGGATCACATCTAATTAAACCAGCGTCAGCGTACAGGCATTCAGCTCTAATTCAATTACTCCATGTATTTGTGCTCTAATTGGTTAGATGGCCCCCAAGCCAACAGCGATGCAAACACTGTCTTCTAACAAACAGCTTTAGTTCACCTTTGCACTCTGAACCATCCGAGGAGAGAAGTTGCAATTATGAAAGATTAGTTTAGTCTCTGTGTTAAGTTTTTAATTGATTTCTTTGAGTGGATTCGAGTTGTGAATGAAAGAGAGAGATATTGCTTGCGTTATTCAAAACACTGAGCGATGATTCTGTTGAATGTGTTTTGCTTCACTTAAGGAATCGGCTGTGTTGTACTTTGATCACATACTATTTACAGTAGATAAAACGCGCAGACAGAACTTTTTATCTTGGGTGCAGAGATAAAAAAAAGTGCAGTTTTAAAGCTAATTTCCTGCAATTCTACAGATTTTGCCTTGGGGCAGAGAGAAAAAAGTGCAGTTTTAAAGCTAATTTCCTGCAATTCTACAGATTTTGCCTGGGGGCAGAGAGAAACACTCATTTCCAGATCCAACATGTAGAATCGTCGGGAAGTTAACAGAAAATGGCGGTTGCTATTCTGGCCAGATGTGATAAGACTGCACCCCACTGCTTTTATCCGTTAGTCAGCACGGCCTGTTATGTCCTTCAGTTAGATTATACATTTGTTTTCAGACTGACTGTCTGTATTGTTCATTAACAGAGACATTTAAGTACACTTGACACACTGTTGTACTACACCATTGAGTCAGTTTGTCCTTAGGCAGGGAGAGGTGATGAGATGTGTTACGGGCCCTACTTAACCAGAGTCAACAAAGAATGAGCCATCCTCTATGAAGTCAACGCTAATCCCCTGGGGTCTGAGGCACTTAGATTAAAGAGAGATATTATCTGCAGATACGTGTGTGTGTGTGTGTGTGTGCGAATAGAATAAAACTTTCCAGTTCTATCATAATCAGGCCATTCTATTCCACTGTTCGTATGATGGTGTCATGACAAAACAGGGAACCATGCTAACAGGTGCCAGACAGATGCCAGGGGAGGAGCTCTGAAATTCTGATGTCATAGAGTTTTTGTAGCTCCTTCTGAGAAGTTCTGCGGCTGGGGTGGCGGTGCTGTCATCCCACAACAATACAACACTGGAGGGCCTAGGGGGACGGCTGGGACAGCTGGGACTGATACAAACCATACTGGCCTTTGAGGATGGAGAGAGTAGAGGAGGGCATGGAGGAAAGGGGTAGAGGGAGAGGAGGGAAGTGCCAGGAGGGAAGTGCAGGGAGGGAGAAGGGAAGAAAAGTCCATGACGTACAGCAAAAGTGATTACTTTTATGCTGCCCTTGAGTTTATTTGCGTCATTGTCTCGATGTTCTTTCTTTTCAAAGCAGAGATTGTTGCTTGAAGTGGGAGTTGTTTCCCTCCCTTAGTTATTGTGTGGTCACCTGTTTGTTTACCTAGAGCTGTTTACCTTTTTCTCTTTCTGCATCTCTACCCCTACATCTTTCTCTCTCCCTCTCTCCCCTCCATCTTTCTCTCTCACTCTTTTCTCCTCAATATTTCTTTCTCCCTCTCTCCCTCTCTATCTCTCTCTCTGCCTCTCTCCCCCTCCAGACTGAATGAAGAAAGGTCTCTAACTACACCTTAGAGTGTGCTCAGACTGGCCACTACACTGTAAAAAGTAACTATTGTAGTTCTGCTAACTCAATATATTGGTTGACATCCATTGCCTAGTGTACGTACTTAATAAGTAATAAAGTGACATCACCACCCATATGGTTATCTTTTAAGTTGTAAATACTGTTTTGTGTTTTCCGAACTTTTTGACACTAAATTTCATTATGTTTTCTGAACTATGATTGAAATTACTTGAACATAATTTTTTGTCGTAGTGAACATAAAAATGTAGGTTCCCTGTAGGTAACCTTCATAAACATTTTGTTTAAGTGTAAGTAGTAAGTACTGATTAGTAATTTTTAGTGGGCGTGTCAATGTTTAACATTGTTTCATGTATTTGACAATTTGTAATTTAACCCACTTTAGCCGGCATTGTTGAGCACAGTGCTCATTCCTCTAGCAGTAACTGGAAGTAGAGCTGTAAGCATTAAAGCTCAGACACACCGGTAGGATTGTCAAATGTTTGCTTGCTGACAGTACTTAACACCTCTGAGCAGGATGTTGGCAGTCGATCTCTTTTGTTTTCACACAGCAGAGACCTGGGAAGTTGTCAGCCAATCAGCCTTTATAAACACTCCTAGGCAGAAGGTGGCAGTAGCGTTGCTTGGCAATATCCATGCGTATTGCTTATGGTCTAGATACCACACTATCTGCGCTAATGTTGCAATTTTGTGGAAAACCCTTGTTGATACTAGCCAGATGGCCACAGCTAGATAACTACCCAGCAAGATGATGAACAAACAATTGAATTAAATCTCCATAATCACAAACTGCCAGTGCCAGCCCATATCCAAATGTTTAGCTGGCCAGCTAACGTTAGCATATTCACTAGCTAGCACAACACAGCTAGCGAACTAAAGACACTGCACTCGGCAGCAAACACAGGCAGCTATTTCATGGAAACTAGCTAATCCATTGTGATTTCTAATGTCATTACTAGCTACAGTGGTTAGCTCGTTTTGAAGAAGTACAGTGCATCAGAAAGTATGTATCTAGACATTTTTACAAATTAATAAAAAATGAAAAACAAATGTCTTGAGCCAACAAGTATTCAACCCCTTTGCTATGGCAAACCTACATACATTCAGGAGTAAAAATGTGCTTAGCAAGTTACATAATAAGTTGCAAAGTGTTTTTTTATGACTACCTAATCTTTGTACCCCACACACATAATTATCTATGAGGTTCCTGAGTCGAGCAATGAATTTCAAACACAGATTCAACCACAAAGACCAGGGTAGATGGGTAAATACAAATTTGACACTGAATATCCCTTTGAACATGGTGAAGTTATTAATTACACTTTGGATGGTGTATCAATACACCCAGTCACTACAAAGATACAGGTGTCCTGCGTGACTCAGCTGCCAGAGAGGAAGGAAACCACTCAGGGATTTCACAATGGTAACTTTAAAAATGTTACATACAAAATCCTGGAGGAAAAACCTGGTTCAGTCTGCTTTCTAACAGACACAGGGAGACAAATCCATCATTCAACAGGACAATAACCTAAAACACAAGACCAAACACACACTGGAGTTGTTTACTAAGACAACATTGAACGTTCCTGGGTGACCTAGCTACAGTTCTGACTTAAATTGTCTAGAAAATCTGTCTAGCAATGATCAATAACCAATTTGAGCTTGAAGAATTAAAAAAAGAATAATGTGCAAATATTGTACAATCCAGGTGTGCAAAGCTCTTAAAGACTTACCCAGAAAGATTTCCAGATGTATCACTGCCAAAGGTGATGTATTGACTCAGGGGGGTGAATTCAAGGGTTTTTCTTTATTTTTTACTATTTTCTATAATAATAGTGAAGATATCAAAAATATGAAATAACACATATGGAATCATGTAGTAACCCAAAAAGTGTTAATCAAATCTAGATTCTTCAAAGTACCCAACCTTTGCCTTGATGACAACTTTGCACACTCTTGGCATTCTCTCAACCAGCTTCATGAGGAGTCTTAAAGAAGTTCCCACATATGCTGAGCACTAGTTGGCTGCTTTCCCTTCACTCTACGGTCCAACTCATCCCAAACCATCTCAATTGGGTTGAGGTCGGGTGATTTATTATTCAAAATGGCACCGACAGAGATGGTCGCCTCGCTTTGAGTCTTTAGGAAACTATGCAGGATTTTTTTCCTTCTGTATTATTTCTTACATTGATACCGCAGGAAATCTTAAGTCTTATTACATACAACCGGGAATAACTATTGGTTATAAGAGCCACGTCAACTTACCAACATTACGAGCAGGAATACAACTTTACCAAAGCGGATCCTCTGTTGGGACCACCACCCAGGTCAATGGATCTAATCCCAGAATAAACCCAAAACAACGGCACTACAGAAGGGGCAGACGGAGCGGCCTTCTGGTCACGCTCTGTAGACGTGCACATCGCTCCCGAGTATACTACTCGCCAATGTCCAGTCTCTTGACAACAAGGTAGATGAAATTCGAGCAAGGGTTGCCTTCCAGAGAGACATCAGAGATTGTCACATTATCTGTTTCACGAAAACATGGCTCTCTTGGGACATGTTGTCGGAATCGGTTCAGCCACCGGGCTTCTCCATGCATCGCGCCTACAGAGAGAAACACCTCTCTGGGAGGAGGAAGGGCAGGGGTGTATGATTCATGATTAACGACTCATGGTGTAATCATATCAACATACGGGAACTCAAGTCCTTCTGCTCACCCAACCTAGAATTCCTTACAATCAAATGCCGGCCATGATACCTCCCAAGAGAATATCACCTCCCAATTCTCTTGGGAGGTAATACACTCGATCACTGCTACTCTGCCTACCGTGATGCATACAAAGTCCCCCCTCCTGCCCTTCATCTAATCCGACCACGACGCCATCTTGCTCCTACTGTCTTATAGGAAGAAATTCAAACAGGATGTACCAGTGACTAGAACCATTCAACGCTGGTCTGACCAATCGGAATCCACGCTTCAAAATTGTTTTGATCACGCAGACTGGGATATGTTCCGGTCAGCCTCAGAGAACAACATCGATCTATACGCTGACTCGGTGAGTGAGATTATAAAGAAGTGAATTGGAGATGTTGTACCCACTGTGACTATTAAAACATACCCTAACGAGAAACCGTGGATGGATGGCGGCATTCGCGCAAAACTGAAAGCCTGAACCACCACATTTAACCATGGAAAGAGGTCTGTGAATATGGCTGAATAAAAACAGTGTAGTTATTCCCTCTGCAAGGCAATCAAACAAGCAGAATGCCGGTACAGGGACAAAGTGGAGTCGCAATTCAACGGCTCATCCACGAGACATATTTTTTAAATATTTTAATTTTACTAGGCAAGTCAGTTAAGAACAAATTCTTATTTTCAATGACGGCCTAGGAACAGTGGGTTAACTGCATGTTCAGGGGCAGAACGACAGATTTGTACCTTGTCAGCTCGGGGATTTGAACTTGCAACCTTCCGGTTACTAGTCCAACGCTCTAACCACTAGGCTACCCTGCTGCCCCATGTATATGGCAGGGTCTACAGGAAATCATGGACTACAAAAAGAAAACCAGCCACATCACGAACACCGACGTCACGCTTCCAGACAAACTAAACACCTTCTTTGCCCGCTTTGAGGATAATACAGTGCCACCAATGTGGCCCTCTGACAAGGACGGTACCCCCCCTTCTCCGTGGCTGATGTGAGTAAAACTTTAAAGGTGTTAACCCTCTGGGCTGTTGGCCCAGACAGCATCCCTAGCCGCATCCTCAGAGCATGCGCAGACCAGCTGGCTGTGTTTACGGACATATTCAATTGCTCCCTATCCCAGTCTGCTGTCCCCACATGCTTCAAGATGGCCACCATTGTTCCTGTACCCAAGAAGGCAAAGATAACTGAGCTAAATGACTACCGCACCGTAGCACTCACTTCTGTCATCATGAAGTGCTTTGAGAGACGAGTCAAGGATCATATCACCTCCACCTTATCGGCCAGCCTAGACCCACTTCAGTTTGCATACCTCTCCAACAGGTCCACAGACAATGCAATCGCCATCACACTGCACACTACCCTATCCCATCTGGACAAAAGGAATACCTATGTAAGAATGCTGTTCATTGACTACAGCTCATCATCAAGCTGTAGGCCCTAGGTCTCAACCCCACCCTGTGCAATTGGGTCCTGGACTTTCTGACGGGCTGCCCCCCAGGTGGTGAAGGTAGGAAACAACATCCCCACTTCACTGACCCTCAACACTGGGGCCCCTTCCTGTACTCCCTGTTCACCCAAGACTCCGTTGCCATGCACGCCTCCAACTCAATTATCAGGTTTTCAGATGACACAACAGTAGTGGTCTTGATTACCATCAACGATGAGACAGCCTACAGGAAGGAGGCGAGGACACTAGGAGTGTGGTGTCAGGAAAACAACCCCTCACTCAACAACAACAAAACAAATGAGATGATCGTGGACTTCAGGAAACAGCAGAGGGAGAACCCCCCTATCCACATTGAAGGGACAGCATTGGCGAAGGTGGAAAGTTTTAAGTTCCTTAGCGTACACATCACAGACAAAATGAAATGGTCCACCCACACAGACAGAGCGGTGAAGAAGGCGCAACAGCTCATCTTCAACCTCAAGAGGCTGAAGAAATTTGTCTTGTCACCTAAAACCCTGACAAACAATCGAGAGCATCCTGTCGGGCTGTATCACAGGCAACTTGCCCTCAACCGCAAGGCTCTCCAGAGGGTAGTGCGGTCTGCACAACGCACCAGTGGCAAACTACCTGCCCACCATGACACCTACAGCACCTTATGTCACAGTAAGGCCAAAAAGATCATCAAGGACAACAACCACCCAAGCCACTGCCTGTTCACACCGCTACTATCCAAAAGGCGAGGTCAGTACAGATGCATCAAAGCTGGGACCGAGAGACTGAAAAGCAGCTTCTATCTCAAGGCCATCAGACTGATAAACAGCAATGACTAACTCAGAGAGGCTGCTTTCTACATTGAGACCCAATCACTCAACACTTTAATAAATGGATCACAAGTCACTTTAAACAATGCCACTTTAAATAATGCCACTTAATTAATGTTTACATATCTTACATTACTCAGACCTATACCTTTCCTACCCTGCCTTTCTAAGGTCTTCGAAAGCCAAGTTAACAAACAGATTACCGACAATTTAGAATCCCACGTACCTTCTCCGCTATGCAATCTGGTTTCAGAGCTGGTCATGTGTACACCTCAGCCACGCTCAAGGTCCTAAATGATATCATAACTGCCGTATTCATCGACTTGGCCAAGGCTTTTGACTGGCTCCAGGTCATCTATAAGTCTCTGCTAGGTAAAGCCCCACCTTATCTCAGCTCACTGGTCACCATAGTAGCACCCACTCATAGCACGCGCTCCAGCAGGTTTTTCTCACTGGTCACCCCCAAAGCCAATTCCTCCTTTGTCCACCTTTCCTTCCAGTTCTCTGCTGCCAATGACTGGAATGAAATGTAAAAATCACTGAAGCTGGAGACTCATATCACCCTCACTAGCTTTAAGCCCCAGCTGTCAGAGCAGCTCACAGATCCCTGCACCTGTACATAGCCCATCTGTAAACAGCACATCCAACTACCTCATCCCCATACTGTATTTATTTATCTTGCTCATTTGCACCCCAGTATCTCTACTTGCACATTAATTTTCTGCACATCTACCATTCCTGTGTTTAATTGCTATATTGTAATTACTTCGCCACCATGGCCTATTTATTTCCTTATCTTACCTCATTTGCACTCACTGTATATAGACTTTTTGTTTTCTTTTGTTCTACTGTATTATTGACTGTATGTTTGTTTATTCCATGTGTAACTCTGTGTTGTATGTGTCAAACTGCTATGCTTTATCTTTACCAGGTCGCAGTTGCAAGTGAGAACTTGTTCTCAACTAGCCTACCTGGTTAAATAAAGGTGAAATAAAAACATCATAGGTATATACTGTATTTTATACCATCTATTGCACCTTGCCTATGCCACTCGGCCATTGCTCATCCATACATTTATATGAACACATTCTCATTCACCCCTTCTGATTTGTGTGTATTAGGTAGTTCTTAGGAAATTGTTAGATTACTTGTTAGAAATTACTGCACTGTCGGAACTAGAAGCACAAGCATTTCGCTACACTCGCATTAACATCTGCTAACCATGTGTATGTGACCAATAAAATTGGATTTTATCTGTGGAGGCCAGGTCATCTAATGCAGCACCATCACAATGGGGCGGCAGGTAGCCTAGTGGTTAGAGCATTGGACTAGTAACCGGAAAGGTTGCAAGATCAAATCCTGAGCTGACAAGGTAAAAATCTGTCGTTCTGCCCCTGAACAAGGCAGTTAAACCACTGTTCCTAGGCTGTCATTGAAAATAAGAATTTGTTCTTAACTGACTTGCCTAGTTAAATAAAGATAAAATAAAAAGCAATATTGGTTACGTAGCCCTTACACAGCCTGGAGGTGTGTTTTGGGTCCTGTGGAAAAACAAGTTATAGTCCCACTAAGCGCAAACCGAATGGGATGGCGTGTCCCTGCAGAGTGCTGTGGTAAAGTTTGTGCAGAGTGCTGGTTAAGTTTGCCTTGAATTCTAAACAAATCACAGTGTCACCAGCAAAGCACCATTACACCTCCTCATCCATGCTTTATGGTGGGAACCACATATGCAGAGATCATCCGTTCACCTCCTCTGCGTCTCACAAAGACATGCCAGTTGGAACCACATATGCAGAGATCATCCGTTCACCTACTCTGCGTCTCACAAAGACATGCCAGTTGGAACCACATATGCAGAGATCATCCGTTCACCTACTCTGTGTCTCACAAAGACATGCCAGTTGGAACCACATATGCAGAGATCATCTGTTCACCTACTCTGTGTCTCACAAAGACATGCCAGTTGGAACCACATATGCAGAGATCATCTGTTCACCTCCTCTGTGTCTCACAAAGACATGCCAGTTGGAACCACATATGCAGAGATCATCTGTTCACCTACTCTGTGTCTCACAAAGACATGCCAGTTGGAACCACATATGCAGAGATCATCTGTTCACCTACTCTGTGTCTCACAAAGACATGCCAGTTGGAACCACATATGCAGAGATCATCTGTTCACCTACTCTGTGTCTCACAAAGACATGCCAGTTGGAACCACATATGCAGAGATCATCTGTTCACCTACTCTGTGTCTCACAAAGACATGCCAGTTGGAACCACATATGCAGAGATCATCTGTTCACCTACTCTGTGTCTCACAAAGACATGCCAGTTGGAACCACATATGCAGAGATCATCTGTTCACCTACTCTGTGTCTCACAAAGACATGCCAGTTGGAACCACATATGCAGAGATCATCTGTTCACCTACTCTGTGTCTCACAAAGACATGCCAGTTGGAACCACATATGCAGAGATCATCTGTTCACCTACTCTGTGTCTCACAAAGACATGCCAGTTGGAACCACATATGCAGAGATCATCTGTTCACCTACTCTGTGTCTCACAAAGACATGCCAGTTGGAACCAAAAATCACAAATTTGGACTCATCAGAACAAAGGAAAGATTTCCACCAGTCTAATGTCCATTGCTTGTTTTTCTCGGCCAAAGCAAGTCTCTTCTTATTGGTGTCCTTTAGTAGTGGTTTCTTTGCAGCAATTCGACCACGAAGGCCTGATTCACACAGTCTCTGAACAGTTGATGTTGAGATGTGTCTGTTACTTGAACTCTGTGAAGCATTTGTTTGGGCTGCAATCTGAGGTGCAGTTAACTCCAATGAACATAACCTCTGCAGCAGAGGTAACTCTGGGTCTTCCTTTCCTGTGACTGTCCTCATGAGATCCAGTTTTATCATAGCGCTTGATAGTTTTTGTGACTGCACTGAAGAAACATTCAAATTTATCTGTATTGACTGAGCTTCACATGCAAATTTGATTTGTCACATGCACCGAACTTATAAACCCTAACCAACAATGCAGTTAAAAAAAAATATACAAAAAAATATATATAAATAATAAAAGACGCCAAAAATTAACAATTAAAGAGTAGCAGTAAAATAGCGAGGCTATATACAAGGGGTACCAGTACAGGGTCAATGTGCGGTTAGTCGTGTTGGACTGTCATTTCTCTTTGCTTATTTGAGCTGTTCTTCCAATAATATGGACTTGGTCTTTTACCAAATATATCTTCTGTTTACCACTCCTACCTTGTCACAACCCAACTGATTGGCTCAAACGCATTAGGAAGGAAAGAAGAAATTCCACTTTTAACAAGGCACACCTGTTAATTGACATGCATTCCAGGTGACCACCTCATAAAGCTGGTTGAGAAAATGCCAAGAGTGTGCAAAACTGTCATCAATGCAAAGGGTGGCTACTTTGATATCTTGGTTACTACATGATTCCCTGCGTGTTTTTTCATAGTTTTGATGTCTTCACTATTGTTCTACAATGTAGAAAATAGTAAAAATAAAGAAAAACTGGAATGAGTAGGTGTGTCTAAACTTTTGACTAGTACTGTATGGAAATGACATTTCTGTATTTCATTTTTAATACACTTGTCATTATGGGGTATTTTGTGTAAAAACAGAGCCGCATGGCATTGTTATTTAGTATTCATAACTTGCAAAACTTTCAGCCCAACACAGATAAATCAAGAGTTGTTTACTGAAAAAAATCAATGTGTCTGACTACTACTTTAGTAAATACATAAAATATAATAGAATCAAGTAAGAATAACGTATTTAATAAATGTTAGATTTGAGTTTGAGTTCATTTTATTTTTACAGGGACAGTGCACATTAATTATTAATCAACGTTTCAGTAAAAGTGCCGGTTATAGCCAGCCGGCTAATTTTCAACCGCAGTCCCTGGGCAGGTTATTAAAAACAATTACAATATAGACAATCATTGAGCAGTGAGCACACACAGAGCAACATAGGACGAGCAAGACGTACCATACAGACAGAGCAACATAGAACAAAAAGCAGCAAGACAAGATTCATAAAAGCAACAAAGTGTTTCCACACCTCACAAGCTACAGACAACAGACAACATGGAGAGCGGCAACACACAGCTAGGGACCATGTTCACAAATCTGATTGACCTTTAGCCATGTCTTCAAGCATTTTGTGAAAGTATGATATGTGGTGCAGTTATGTGTGTCTGATGGCAGTGTATTCCAGACATGGGAAGCTCTCACAGAGAATGCAGATTTACTAAAGGTGCTTTTCCTTAAGGGAACTATACAGTCACCTCTCATGGCAGACCTTGTGGATCTGCTGCCATATGTTTGGGTTTTCTGTTTAACAAAAATACTGAGTGGAGGGGGAGCCAGGCCATTTAGGATCTTGAATACAAGACATGCGTCAGTGTATTGCACAAGATTTTCCCAACTCAGGAGCTCACGCTTTCTGAGGATGTAACAGTGATGGTGGCTATTGGGCTTCCTATCAAGCACTTTGAGAGCCTGTTTGTAGACAGACTGAATAGGTTTTATTGTTGCACAGCAAGCTTGGGCCCAACTAGTCAAGCAGTATGTTAAGTGGGGGAGTATCATAGATTTGAAGTACAGTTTGGTTACCTCTGTAGTCAAACAATTTAGTATAAACCGGAAATGAGCTAGGTTGAATTTGGTTATCTGAATGACCTTTTTCACATGCTTTTTAAAACAGAGATTGGAATCAAGTATGATGCCAAGGTACTTCAAATCAGATACCACCTGGAGCTTCTCCCCTGACATCTGGCTCAGTAGCATTTGTTGCCCTCTTTGTGAAGAACATGCAAACCGTTTTTTTCACATTGAGATGCAAACACGAGTCACTGAGTCACTTTGTAACCTGGACCATTACAGTAGTGAGTTCTTGTGCAGCTTGTTGTTTGCTCTTTGCATGCACATATATCACTGTATCATCTGCATACATTTGAACTTCAGACCCAGTACAGACAGAAGGCAGATCATTAATGTACAGGCTGAACAGGAGGGGCCCCAGTATTGACCCTTGGGGCATGCCCACATCATAGCTAAGAGTGGGCGATAGCTCATTGCTCACTCTGACACACTGAGTTCTGCCTTCAAGGTATGATTTCATCCATCTCAAGGCATCGGGGAAAAGTCCAACTTGGACAATGTTGTGATGAGAATCTCATGGTTAACACTATCAAAAGCCTTCCTTAGGTCCAGAAACACAGCCCCAAGCAACGCCCCCTGTTGTTGAGGTGTGCAATCAGTTGTTCTGCTACACACTTTTCAACAACCTTTGACACCACAGGTAGTATACTAATGGACCTGTAGTTACTCACGTCAGCAGGGTCGCCCGATTTAAAGATGGCCGTTATTATGGCCGACTTCCGTACCCTTGGAAACACCCTGAGACCAATAGATGTGTTGGTGACCTTAGTAATGGGGCCAATGAGTGACTCTATGTAGTTTTTAAGAAAGGTAGAGTCCAGCCCAAACACATCTTTGGCTGTAGAGTTCTTTAGTGAGCTAATCACTTTGTTCACCTTTGACTCAGAAACCTCCCTTATGATGAAGACAGGTTGAGTGTCATTCACTAGCACTGAGCCCAATAAACCAGTGGAGGAGTTCTGTGTCAGTACCCTGACAGAGTCAAAAAGTAGGTGCATTCTGTGTTAGATTGTTATTCACCATGATTTCTGTTAACGTTTTTAGATTCTCCCAGATCAGTTTAGAATTTCCCTTTGCTTCACCAATTATGTTAATAAAAAAGTTTGCCATGGCCTGTCTGATTTCTTTCATCACCTTATTTCATCACCTCAACATGGTAAACCTACGTCTGTCATGCTCTAATTTGGATTTTAAGGCTATTTTTAGAGCATAATCTCATTCTTTCATCAATTTCCAGATTTCTCCATTTAGCCAAGGAAGAGGGCTCTTTTGGCCAGGTTTGGATTTGATTTTCTTTAGGAAACCATTTATTGTCGTCTGGATAGAAAAACCTGACTATCAGCTTCCACGTCTGTATAGGACAAGAGATCATTCTAGTTACTTCCCTTAATTGCGTTTTCAAAATAGTTTAATTCACTCTTAGGTATTCTTAGTTGATCCGGCTTTCTAAGAGTAGAGAGGTTAAACCTGCTCTTAGACAGCTTTCTGGCTATAAGTATCAGATTATGATCAGATAGCCCAGTAACCATATTGAATGATTTAGTCACTCTCTCTGGTTTATTACTGAACACCAAATCAATCTGTGTTTTAGAGCAACAAGTCACCCTGGTTGGCCCTTTAACTAACTGTGTAAGGTCAAAGGTATTAGTGATCCGTTTGAGGGTTTTCCTACAAAACTTGTAGGAAAATATTATTAAATATTATATATTCATTACTTGTAAAAACTCAATAACTTTAGATAAGCAGAACACATCAAACAGGAAAAACATCAAACAGGACTAAGATCGAATCATACTACACTCTGATCGTACTACACTCTGATGCTCTGACACTCGTCGGATGTGGCAGGGCTTGCAAACTATTACAGCATACAAAGGGAAGCACAGCCAAGAGCTGCCCAGTGACACAAGCCTACCAGAGGAGCTAAACTATGCTCGCTTCGAGGCAAATGGCAGTGAAACATGCATGAGAGCACCAGCTGTTCCGGAAGACAGTGTGATCACGCTCTCCGCAGCCGATGTGAGTAAGAGCTTTAAGGCCGCAGGGCCAGAATGATTACCAGGACGTGTACTCCGAGCATGCACTGACCAACTGGCAAGTGTCTTCACTGACATATTCAACCTCTCCCTGTCCGAGTCTGTAATACCAACATGTTTTAAGCAGACCACCATAGTGCCTGTGCCCAAGAACACTAAGGTAACCTGCCTAAATGACTACCGACCCGTAGCACTCACGTCTGTAGCCATGAAGTGCTTTGAAAGGCTGGTCATGGCTTACATCATCATCATCATCCCAGAAACCCTAGGCCCACTCCAATTTGCATACCGCCCCAACAGATTAACAGATGATGCAATCTCTATTTCACTCCAAACTGCCCTTTCCCACCTGGACAAAAGAAACACCTATGTGAGAATTCTATTCATTGACTACAGCTTGGCATTCAACACCATAGTGCCCTCAAAGCTTCTCAATAAGCTAAGGACCCTGGGACTAAACACCTCACTCTGCAACTGGATTCTGGACTTTCTGACGAGCCGCCCCCAGGTGGTAAGGGTAGGTAAGAACACATCCGCCACGCTGATCCTCAACACAGGGGCCCCTCAGGGATGCGTGCCCAGCCCCCTCCTGTACTCCCTTTTCACTCATGACTGCACAGCCAGGCACGACTCCAACACCATCATTAAGTTTACCGATGAGTGGTAGCCCTGATCACCGACAGAGACCTGGCCGTGTGGTGCCAGGACAACAACCTCTCCCTCAATGTGATCAAGACAAAGGAGATGATTGTGTTTGTTGATTTTGTTGTATTTTGGGTCGTTGTCCTGTTGCATCACCCAACTTCTGCTGAGCTTCAATTGGCGGACATATAGCCTTACATTCTCCTGCAAAATGTCTTGATAAACGTGGGAATTCATTTTTCTGTCTGATGGCAAGCTATCCAGGCCCTGAGGCAGCAAAGCAGCCCCAAACCATGATGCTCCCTCCTCCATACTTTACTGTTGGGATGTGGTTTTGCTGTTGGTGTGATGAGCCTTTTTTTCTCCTTCCAAACAACTTAACTGTAGTTTCATCTGTCCACTGAATATTTTGCCAGAAGCGCTGTGAAACATCCAGGGGATCTTTTGCAAACTTCAGATGTGCAGCAATGTTGTTTTTTTGGACAGCAGTGGCTTCTTCCGTGGTGTCCTCCCATGAACACCATTCTTGTTTAGTGTTTTACCTATCGTAGACTCGTCAGAGATGTTAGCATGTTCCAGAGATGTCTGTAAGTCTTCAGCCTACACAAGTCTTATTAACCTCATTGATCATTCTGCGCTGTGCTCTTGCAGTCATCTTTGCAGGACGGCCACTCTTAGGGAGAGTAGCAACAGTGCTGAACTTTCTCCATTTATAGACAATTTGTCTTACTGAGGACTGATGGACATCATGGCTTTTAGAGAT